>NC_042297.1:11415293-11417793 GCF_901000725.2 Takifugu rubripes | reverse complement strand
CAGGATGACAGAAACCTGCCAGATGTGTGCAAGTGTGCAGGTCACATGATCTAGATTGAATCCATGAGTCCATGAAATCCTTCCAGATTTCACAGGTGAAATCAAATCTAAACACACACGTGTGGGAGGAACGGCTCAGATCCAAGCTGCTCTGCTTCCCCTCACCGATGGTTCCGTGGGAGCTCCACCACCAGGACTGACACCACCTCATCGCTTCAACCACATGAAGAACTGAACCTGTGTTTTTAAATCTGTTTCAACATGTTTGTGCACTAATAACGAGGAAACTGAACCTGAGCTGCAACCGAACCTGCGACCTTTTGGCTACGATGTGATCGAGCTAACCGCGGTGCTAACAACAACTGGTTCAAACACATGTGCAGATGTGTTCAGTGTCGGAGGAGCATGAATGAGGAGGCTAATCTGCACTGATGTGGGGAGATGTTGAGATCCATGCGCACTCGGCGGATACACCTGAGCTTGAATATGGAACCTCCAAGAAAAATTTTAGCGCAGTTAAAACTGATTTGCATTAAAGTTATTGAAAAGTATCCGTCAAAAGTACATTTGTGGGCCACAGAATGCACAAGTCGACAGTAATTCCAACATAAAATCCCACAGAAGGTGCCAGCACAGTGAACCTGCCTGGATGCTGAGAAGAACCCTGTGACGGAGCTGCGGGTGAGCTCAGTCATGGGTTCAAAGCCTCCACAGACCCTCAGTCCAGGACAAAGAACCATCGGCAGCTGCAAGAAGGAAACCCGCGACCAGGGATTTACGGCGTTTTTGACCCCCAGTTTGAGGGAATGACCGCAAACATCAACAAACAACTTCATAAATATCAGTTTAGGTCAGACAGGATCTCGTCCTGGCCCAGAATATCATTATGCTAATAGTGTCAGTAAATGGAGCGGACGTGTCCAGCAGCTGAGAACCAACAGTATTTATCATTTCTGAACGAATGCATATTCATCCTCTTAAATTTAGTCGACACCTGCTCCCGAATGCTGGAAATATCCGTCAGTAACGCTCTCACACGTATTGAGAGTGGACACCAGGTGGCAGCAAAATCCCCTCTGACCTGTTCTCCCCCCCTGACCTGTTCTCCTAAACCCAAAAACTTTATAGAAAAGATGGACTTAATCAGTCTGACAAGTGAACCCGACCCGGAAGTGACTTTACATGGAATACCATCAAAATCCACTGGCTACCGGAACATTTTGGAAGCTCATAACGTCGTCGTCGGCTAAATTACATCATCCTAAAAAATAATCTGGTGGTCCACACAAATTAACAGACTTTGGGTCGCTGTATGGACTGAGGTCAAAAATCACACACATCCCTGACCCCTCCCCCAGCCCCGCCCCCTCATCCCAATATGGTCACTTCTGGCTCCAAAAACTCAAGATGGCGACGACCTGCATGACAAAACGGCCCTTCGCAAACTGATGCCTGAGGTCACAGACTGTCATCCGCTTGGTAAAAACTGACGACCTTCGGGGGACAAATCCGTGCGAGTCTCAGCTCAAAGAAGCAAGTGTAGCTTCCAAGGAATTGAAGTTTTACCTCCCCGCAGCGCCGCTTGCATACAAAGTCCTGTTCTAAAGTTCAGCCTCGGCTCGCCTGCATCTATTGACAGACAGTAAGAAGACTTAATCTCAGAGGCAGCAGGTTAGTGGCGATATTCCCCCAGTGAACAGGAACACATAAGAAGATATATCAGCACTATTTGTGAAAAGTCACACACCGCCCCGCAGAGGACGCTCCACTTGTCATTGAGATAAACTGGCTAGTAATTGATCGGCGAGGAAATGAAGGGAGGGCGCGGAGGTTAAAACAGACCCTTCAGATATTTTGCATGCTCGCGTCCTGTGATGGAACGACAAGAGGTCCGGTTTAAGCTCAGCCGGGCGACGGGAAGCGCTCCTGCTGCATAATAATTCCCAAATTTCGAAAAATTACTCCGAGGGAAGCTGCGGGCGTTTTGCTCCCATCCCATCTCCATTTCAAACCGGTTAAAGACGTCTGAGGCTGGCGGCGCCCACGCCGTGGAGGCGACTCCGACCCAGGCGTCCGCGGAGGGCCCGTCTCACACTTCACCTAATATTGCCCTGAATAAACACACACTCCATTCTTTTCTTTCTGAGGTTTCTGACCCGCTCCAGGCCTCGGCAGCGTGTGTCACATGACTGGAAATGAGTTCACGTCCCCGAGGAAAACTCAAACGCATTTATGGATGTTCTCAAGAGCGACCTGCGGGGAGTCATCAGCTGCCTGTTATTGGACGCGAGTGCGAGGACATCGCCGACCTCAGAGACTTGCCGGTCATAATTAGTATGTTGTTACAGTTCTTCTGTGAACATTAAAGCCAAAGAAGGCAGATTTATCTCCAAAGTTCCTTCAGATATTCACTTTAGAATTCACGTCAGGGCACAGGAAGGTGCTCCCGATGGGCGGCGGCACGCGGCAATCAGCACTTTTCCTTCATTATCAAACTGAA
>NC_042297.1:11132793-11410293 GCF_901000725.2 Takifugu rubripes | reverse complement strand
GTCAGTCAGACAGTCAGTCAGTCAGTCAGTCAGACAGTCAGTCAGTCAGTCAGTCAGACAGTCAGTCAGACAGACAGTCAGACAGACAGTCAGACAGACAGTCAGTCAGTCAGACAAACACATACACAGGCCTACATGTTATTGTCACAGGCTTCATCCACATATAAATCATCGTTCCACTGATTATTGCTGGGATCAATAATATATGTTTCCAGTTTACATTCAACTGTGATATACGTAAATAATAATCAGAGTTTTATATCCATGCAAAATTAGAAAGGGTTATTTGTGCTGTACATGCATTTTAAACTAAAAGTCATAGAATCTTCTATAATGTGAATTTAATTTTAATCATTAATCACCATTAGTGCTTTTTGGGGGTAGTTTTCCCTGTAGCTTTTAGCCGGTATGTTAATTCTCATTGCTGATTTTATTTAAATTTTAGAGCATTTGAACTCAGGTCATCAGAAATCTGCTGTAAATAATGACTTGGAAGAGCATGTGACCCATCACGGTGTGAACAAAACCATCTTTGTGAGGACAACAACTGAAAACAGACGTTTTCTTTCTGCTTCTTCGGAACAAGTGTTCCCTCATCGCCATGCGCCGCGGATCCTTTGCAGGCTCAGGTTTTATTCTCACATTAATGCTCTTTGTACATCTTTGTGCGCGCACACACACACACACACACACACACACACACACACACACACACACACACACACAGAGTAGAAAATAAAACATTTAATTAAGGTAAGAGCTCAAGGGTCGTCAAAAGCTGCATTACTCTTATTGCAGGGGCACATTTTTGACAAATGCCTCAGTGACAAACACAACAGCTGAGGCTGCAGCAGCAGAGGGGGAGAAACTGCAGAAGAAATTAAATAACACTTCCATCTCTCCGCTGTGCGCCCTGCTGAGCTTCAGCACTTACTGTACAAATATTCAATATTCAACTGGGCTGAAGCATTGATCTCTGCAAGTCACCTGCGACCTGCGCACCGGGGTGCTGCTCACGGTCGCCATCTAGTGTCGACGCAGCGAACATCTGCTCGGAGGAATCGACGACCACACGAAAACAGCTAAAACATCGGAACCGGTCTGGAACTCTGGAGGCAGCCCTCTGGTTTCTAGCGGTCAGCAGGCAAACTGAGCCACCGCAGGGTATTTCTTCAATTAAAGTTTAATTGCATTGGGCTGCTGTCAAGGGCGACCGCGTCCAGATTCGATGATTCTGAATCCTAGACTCTGAAATCAGCGCAATAAATCGAGCAAAAACGCACCAAGAATGATCAAAACTGCATCAGCCTACATGAACCCTGGTCGAGCAGAATAGCAACTGAAATGCAGATGAAGTTACAGCTGCGATTTAAAATACTTTTCCCACAGATACATTTCAACAATTTCTTCGGAGCAATAGAAACTCCCGGATTAACCCTCCGGGTGTGTTTGATGTTGCAGAGATTGCCCATATTATTTATTTCTTGTTGTTGCTGCAGATTAAAGGCTACACAACTCAAATTCTGAGATTTCTTCAAAGAAGAAGTTTCATTTTTCTTAAACTTGTTATTCAGTCAGACTAACCCAACAGCATTTTACAGCCGTCGCGTCTCATCCACCCTACAAACTTCAGCGGGACGTGCAAGAATCCAATAAATAACACACGCAAGAGCGCTGCAAATAATAAATGAGTGAGGTGTGATGCACACCGTGTTTATCTCTGGAGGTTAAAATTAAATGTGGAATTCGGACAGTCGTGCGCTTACCTGCAGCAACGCGGAGCCGTCCAACGGGAAATTCCCACTCGGCGTCTGTAAAATGGTAAATTCTCTGTCAGAACACTGGTTAGAAATACATGTTTCGGTGTATGAAGGCGGGTAAAGTCCTCAACATCCGCGTCAGTGTAGTTGCCAACTTGTGTGTGCGTGACTTCTGTGCGTGTGTATATGTGTGCGTGTGTATCTGCGCTGCGGCGTCTCTGTACAGTCAAAACAAAGAGAGACTAACGCAGCGAGATGGTTCCCTCCTCCTCACCGACCAACTCGCCTCAGGAGCTGCCGTCGAATTTGACTCCAGTTCACCATAAACTGGCCCTCATGTGGTTCTTTCTCGTCAGTTATATAAAATATATGATGTATAGGTTATGTTATATACAAAGTTTTGTGTAAAATCTTGGTCGATAACAGAAAATGTCAAAAATAATGGCAAATCGGGTAAAAATTGACTTTCGAAAGTTTTCGAAAGCGTTAATGCAGGACAAAATATGAATGTAGTTTAACCAACTACCACACACACACACACACACATACACACACACATACGTATATAAAACTAATATATGAGCAATGAGACTAAAGGCTGAACTACTCTAGAAACACTCCTTTATTTAAAAATGTATGAAATGTTATGCACAATGACTATGCAAAAATACCTAAACAAATAAGAAAAGAAGCAAATTGAGATAATTTGAGATACAAATAAAAAGCAATTTGCATGCCGTGACCACTGGCACTGCCATGTAGCAAATTCAACCAGTGAAGAGAATTATTTTATCTTGTTAGCATCTTTTATCTTATTAGCATGTGTTATACTATATGTTTTGTTTTATGTTACAGTTAGTTTAGAAGTTAGGAATAAAACATGACAACGTAGTTTACTGGTGTTGATAAGTTCCTTGGCAGGAATATGACCTCGGACCTGGCTATCTGGAGAAGATAATGGAGAAGAAGGACCACACCAACACCAAAGGAGGCTGGAAGAAGAAGATGGGGTCATCCAAGAAGAAGGACTGGATTGGACTGAATTAGCATCAATAATTTACATATATCTTTCTATATAAGACTGGGTCAAGGGATAGTTAGGTCGTCAGACTTCATGCCCTGACAATTGACTTTGTTGTTGCTAGGGTTATGAACTGGCCCAGAGCTCTGTAATATTTGTATCTTGAATTGATTCTGTTTGCTAAATACATCTGTTTGCTAAATACATCTGTTTGCTAAATACATTTTGAAATTGACATTTGTTTACTGGAAGTCTTCATTTAAAGAACACGCGGATTGGCAGTGACACACGAGAGGTACTGCAATCCAACAATTTGGTGACCCCGACGTGATGAAGACAGAGAAGTCATCTGAGGCAAAGAATTCAACAACGGTCACTTCGGAGGACAACTGACGACAAAGGGATCCCTAATAAAAGGTAAGCAGACACCTGTTTAATCAAAAGTTCTGCACATTGGCAATTTCCAAAAAATTTGTCGTCACTGTCAATTGAAGTGTCCTAGTTATAAATTCCAGATACAAATATAGAAAATATTGAAATGACTGCAGTAAGAACGGTTCGAATCCGTTAGCAATTACGGTTCGAGTCCGTAAATAGATTAGATTAGATTCAACTTTATTGTTATTGCACATGTACAGGTACAGAGCAACAAAATGCAGTTTAGCATCTAACCAGAAGTGCAAAAGAAGCAGCAAGTGAGGATAATAACTTAATAAATACAGTATGGCGGTTATTTTACAATTGTTTACCGGGTTGTGCTATAAACATATTTTACAGATGGTGTTTACATTAAATGCCTTGGACTATAAGTGCAGGAGCTATTTAGCTATTTACATAAGATAGAGGAGATGTGCAAATTATAAATTACGTGTATACAGATACAGATGATAAAGTGCATGAGTGCGCAGGACAGGTTTAAACAGTAGCTACATTGGTTACTAAGCTAGTGAGTTGTTGTGTAAACTGCTGTAGTGTAGTGAGGTGTGGAGTGTGTAAGGGTCAGCAGGAGTTCAACAGGGACACCGCTCTGGGGAAGAAGCTGTTCCTCAGTCTACTGGTCCGAGTCCTGAGGGTTCTGTAGCGCCTCCCAGAGGGCAGGAGGGAAAATAGTCTGTGGGCGGGGTGGGAGGAGTCCTTGAGTATGCTGCGTGCTCGATGCAGGCAGCGCTTCCTCTGGACATCTCCGATGGCAGGGAGTGTAGTCCTTGTGATGCGTTGGGCAGTTTTCACCACCCTCTGCAAGGCCTTGTGCTCAGCGATAGTGCAGCTTCCATACCAGACTGACACGCAGTTGGTCAGGATGCTTTCTATCGCACAGCGATAGAAGTTCACCAGGACAGCCGAGGATAGCTGGTTCTTCCTCAGTGTCCTCAGGAAGAAGAGGCGCTGGTGAGCCTTCTTGATGATGCTGGAGGTGTTTGTGGTCCAGGACAGGTCCTCTGAGATGTGGGTCCCCAGGAACTTGAAGCTGGAGACACGCTCGACGGCCATCCCGTTGATGTGGATGGGGTCCTGTGTGCCTCCTCTTGCTTTCCTGAAGTCCACGATGAGCTCCTTGGTCTTGCTGGTGTTGAGGACCAAGTTATTGTTAGCGCACCATGTGGTCAGGCGCTCTACCTCCTCTCTGTAGGCTGTCTCGTCGTTGTTGCTGATGAGACCGATCACCGTTGTGTCGTCTGCAAACTTGATGATGGAGTTGGATCCATGTACAGGTCTGCAGTCGTGGGTGAATAGAGAGTAGAGGAACGGGCTCAGCACACAGCCTTGTGGCACACCGGTGCTGAGTGTGATGGTGGTGGAGCAGCTGTGACCTGACCTAACACGCTGTGGTCTGTCGGTCAGGAAGTCCAGAGTCCAGTTGCAGAGGGAGGGGTTGATGCCCAGGTCTCCAAGTTTGGTGATCAGCTTGGAGGGGACGACGGTGTTGAAAGCTGAGCTGAAGTCAGCAAACAGCAATCGTGCATAAGTGTTCGTGTTGTCCAGGTGTGTGAGCACAGAGTGCAGTGCCATGGAGACTGCATCATCTATGCTCCTGAAATAGTGTGGTCAGCTCAGCAGCATTCACCATGACCTCACTTAGGCAGACCAGGATGGACAAGATTTTAACGGCACCACACATAACATACACACATGAAGGGATGAATATGGCAGATGGCATGGGAGAGGGTGAACCACACAGATGTGAAGAGAAAGTGAAGAAAGATGAAAAAATCAGAGTAGATCTTAAGACGGAGCCGTTAAAGGATCCAGATGAAATACTAATCACAGATGGCTGTTGTTTCAGACACCCACAAGAGGATCTGAAAGCTGCCTATGCAATAGTTAGACAGTCAGAAGAAGATTTTGAGGAAGTGGAAACAGGAAACCTAACAGGTAAAGAGTCAGCACAACTTTCAGAATTGAAGGCAGTTATCAGAGCATTAGAAATATCAAAGGGAAAAAGAGTGACCATCTATACAGATTCAGCATATGTAGTGGGAGCAATTCACTTAGAACTTTGTCAATGGTTGCGGGCAGGTTTTAACACAGCATCAGGATCTCCTATAAAACATGAGGTAGAGATGAGGCAACTGACACAGGCACTCATGGAACCAGCGGAGGTCGCAGTCGTAAAATGCAAAGGTCACAGCAAAGAGAACTCTCTGGAGGGAAGAGGTAATGAGGCTGCAGATCAGGCAGCAAAGAAGGCTGCAGGGTATAAACCAAGTTACAATTTGTTGATGGTAGAGAAAACGGTTCATGAAATTCTTCCAAGATACGACAGGGAAAGACTTAGTTGTGATCAAGAAGAAGCTTCTCCACATGAAAAAACAGTTTGGAAAGAAAGGGGGGCTGTGAAAGTTGAAGGAATTTGGCGGGGCCCAGACGGCAGACCTGTTCTCCCGCCCGGTCTGGTAGATGCCGTTCTGGAAGAGGCCCACGGCCTGACACACTGCGGGAAACCACGAATGATGCAGAGAAGGTTCAATATGCACAGACTTTAATGTAAAATCAACAATTCGACCACACGAGGGCAAGTTTCCATGGCAGGGCAAGGAAAATCATAGATTTCACTGATATGATAGACAGGGTCAATGGGTTCCGATACCTCTTGGTGGCAGTGGATGCATACACTGGCTGGCCAGAGGCGGTTCCCGTAAAAGCAGAAGATGCAAAAAGTGTTATTAAATTTTTGATTAATCCGATACATGGTTTCCCCAAACAAATTAGGTTTGATAATAGAACTCATTTTAAGAAGAAGTAGAGAAGGCGTTAGGCGCAGGTAGAAAGAATGAATCAAACACTGAAGAGCAAAATTGGCAAGATATGTGCTCACAGTGGAATGAAATGGACACAGGCGCTTCCAATAGCCTTGATGTCAGTAAGAAGCTCTGTTAGCTCCCGAACAGGATTCACTCCCTTTGAGCTCGAGAGGGGTGTTCTCTTTCCGGGACCAGGAGCAGAAAATCCATAGGCCAGCCCAGCACTTTTATGAAATATAAATCTTATTTTGTTCAACTAAAAACAACTCTCTCAGTTTTCTCCCAACAGGCAACCTCTGTAACCACAGTCAGGAAGGATCCAGGAACTCAACACACAGCTGCGTGGGTTCTTCTGAGAGTCATCAAGTGAAAGTGGTCAGAGCACAGGTGGACTGGTCCCTTTGAAGTTGCAGAGTGAACATGTTAACCCTAACATACTAACACTCTAACACATTAACCCTAACTCTGGTATCACTGGAATCAATGTACCCCAGCAGGTAATCCACAGAGAACGCTTGGACAGATTCGGAAACATCTAAAGGAGACGGCACAATGATTACAGTTCTACTTTTGTGTGCGTTGTGGGGAGGATCTCAAGGCAACGTGGGAGAGATCTGACTGGGTTACACAGGGGTGATTCTTGATTGCACCAAAGGGAGTGATACAACATTTCAGTTTGATTTATCATAGGTGGCTGTAGAGACCCTGGAATTTGGAGGAACATGGACACATGTATGATCCACTTTGTCAGCTCTTTTCCAGTGGTCTCGAATAAGACATCTCCTCCTACATTTGTTTCAGTCAGATCCAATTTTACCTGCTTGTCACGAACGGGAAGAAGGTTGGTAGGTGACTTGCCTTCAACATGGTGTAAGTACATGATAAATGTCACTACATGGAGTAACGCTTCACACTTTCCAGTTCATCGAGCTGATTTGTTTTGGCACTGTGATCCACACACTCTGATGCCAGCAATCCCACCCGATTGGTCAGGAACATGTACTCTGGTTCGTCTCCTACTCCCTATCACTTTATTAAGTCCAAAGGGGGAGCAGGTGCTACCTCCAATTAGACATAGGAGAGGAACATCATTTGATCTCACACAGGGATCCCCAACATATATTGATTCAATTGGAATTCCAAGGGGAGTCCCTGATGAATATAAATTAGTGGACCAGGTATCAGCTGGATTTGAAAATTTACCTTCAATCTCTGCACTGTTTCCTATAACTCCAAATAAGAATGTGGATAGAATCAATTATGTTCATTATAATGTGCAGCGATTGGCGAATCTCACCAGAGATGCAGTGGCTGGCCTGTCAGAACAGGTTGCAGCCACTTCTTTGATGACTGTGCAAAATAGAATGGCACTTGATATGCTTTTAGCAGAAAAAGGAGGGGTTTGCGCTATGTTTGGAGATCAATGTTGTACATTCATTCCTAATAATACAGCTCCAGATGGTTCTGTGACCCGGGCACTGGAAGATTTGCGGACACTGTCAGACGAAATGAAGGAGCATTCTGGTGTAACTAATCCACTAGAGAAATGGATGGATAAAATGTTTGGTAAATGGAAAGTGATCATTCTATCTGTTTTGATGTCATTAATTTCTGCAACTGCCGGCTTAATTTTGTGTGGTTGTTGTTGTATTCCTTGTATTCGTTCTCTATGTAATTGTATAATCGTAACTGCAATTGAAGGAAAGCAACCTCCTCCTTACCAGATGGCTCAAATTCGAAGGGAAACCATTCCCTTGATGGGAGTAAGTGATGGAGAGATTTAAGGGAATTGACAATAATTTGGTAGTATTGGCCTAGTTTAGGCTAGGCCAAAAGGGGGACTGAAGAGAAATATTTTATCTTGTTAGCATCTTTTATCTTATTAGCATGTGTTATACTATATGTTTTGTTTTATGTTACAGTTAGTTTAGAAGTTAGGAATACTATATACTCTTTAGTAGGAATACACATAAGCAAGTCAGTTGACCCTTCCTTGACCTGAAGACTGGTCAGACAGTTGGAGCCAGCCAGACAGGAAATGGTAGATCCCCATCGTAAAACATGACAACGTAGTTTACTGGTGTTGATAAGTTCCTTGGCAGGAATATGACCTCGGACCTGGCTATCTGGAGAAGATAATGGAGAAGAAGGACCACACCAACACCAAAGGAGGCTGGAAGAAGAAGATGGGGTCATCCAAGAAGAAGGACTGGATTGGACTGAATTAGCATCAATAATTTACATATGTCTTTCTATAAAAGACTGGGTCAAGGGATAGTTAGGTCGTCAGACTTCATGCCCTGACAATTGACTTGTTGTTGCTAGGGTTATGAACTGGCCCAGAGCTCTGTAATATTTGTATCTTGAATTGATTCTGTTTGCTAAATACATCTGTTTGCTAAATACATTTTGAAATTGACATTTGTTTACTGGAAGTCTTCATTTAAAGAACACGCGGATTGGCAGTGACACACGAGAGGTACTGCAATCCAACACCAGTTAAATTGAATATGTAGGCTAATCAGTGAGCAATTTGGGCAATTCATTTAGATCTTTAGAATCACAAACTAAGGGAAAAATGGGACTCAGAGATCAAAGACCACCTCCAAAAAGGTCAGTTCCCCAGCATTATGAATTACGTCTGTAGTGGTGTGAATATAGGCAGTAATGATGTAAGGTTACGTAACATAGAAGGCTACTTTGTGACGAAGCACATAGATTTGATTTTGGATGATCAAAGGTCAAACACTGCAGATGCTGGAACCTTACCAAAACTTAATTAGCTCGCTCATGATCAACATTTCCTGAAAGTTTCATTCAATTCTATTCATGACATTTATTTTGCGAAAAAACTCAGCACACAAGATCAAACAATATGAAGATGATCAAGGGATCAGATACTCTATAGGTTCTCCTATAGATAAGAGTTCATCTCTCTTTGACATGTTTCAAAATAGTCTTTTGTGTCATCTGATTGGATCAGACTATCACCATCTCTGGGGATCTATAAAATAAATGTAAAGACCAACATAAACCCAGGTGCCTTTTTACATGATAAATGTGGCCCAGGGTCAGCCTGGGCGGGTCCACCTGTCCGGCAGCCCCCAAAGTCAGAGGTTGGTTCCTGGTTATAATGGTTGTGCTGGTTATACTGGAATACAGAAGGTAGTTGTGCTAGTACTAGTACAGAAGCTAGTAGTACTGGTGCTAGTTTTAGTTTGGCAGCTCTTGTTTGTGATTGGCATAAAGTTCCTTGTCTATACATGAATTATATACGTTTCCCCCTTTTTCCATCCATTCACGGGTGCTCTATTTTCCTACAGTTGCTGAACGCGGCACGGAAAGCGTCATGACGTCGTGCTGGTTTCTCGCGTGGTTTTGAAGTTTCAACATGGACGTTAAAGTCTGTCTCTGTCGCGCTCTGTTACAGCTTAGTGGTAAAAGCCAAAAGGAATCTTAACGAAGCTTTAATGAGGAGGCGACAATGATTAAAACCGAGAAGATCCTCCACCTGAAGAGCAGCCGCGGGAGGAAGGTTCGTGTGGTCCGCGAACACTACCTGAGAGCGCGCGTTCCCTGCTACAGCTGCCTGTGCCTGTGTCAGGCGGACTGCGCCAACGGTAAACACGCACGCACGCACCGGTGCACACGCACAAGCACCGGTTCACAAGCAAACCCCAGTGACACCGAACGTCTCTGTCATTAAAGTAGCTAATTATTTAACCTTTACATCTAAGCTAACTGCTAACTTGGTTGTGTGCTTTGCTAAAGCTAGCAGCCAGGTGTGTTTTTACGTATCGCACTCATGTCGAGTGTCTAAGCACATTTTAAGGCAAGTCCTAATAATTTACGTTATAAGTCACTACGTATAAAGTTCACAAAAGTTAAATCTTTTCTCGAAATGTCAAACTGTATCACATTAGTTTTGGATTGACTGTGCGCGCGCTTCAGTGTTGTTTCCACAAGACTGTCAATAACGCGACCGAAATGTAATAAAACCCTTATGGCACAACTAAGAAGGTCTCTTGTCGGGTTTCTGCTTAGATGGTAAGGTCCTGCCTAGAGATCTGACCCACTATGTGGTGCCTGATGTCGGGGTCGTGGCTGACTATCTGGAGATCCTGGAGTTCAAAGAGCTGCGGGGCATCATCTTCACACAGACGGCCTGCCAGGCTGTGCAGCACAGCAAGGGACGCAGGTACGACACACACACACACACACACACACACGAAGATCACGTGATTACAAGATTTAAAAGTCCCACCTGAAGGTCTGGGGGACAGTTTGGCTTCTGATGACAGTGGACCTTCAGAAATGTGCGGCGTGGATGAGGGTTGAGCTCATTGTATCAGAGCTCTGCTGAAGAAGTCTAATGAGGTGCAGCCCGTCACGGATGTCTCTCCCACATAAACGCACAGTTGCACTTTTGACAAACCCAACGAACGTATTAAACGAGCGGTCCCACTTGATCACTGGGCGACATTCCTGCCGACACGGCGGTTCTAACATGTTCCATCAGACATCATTTTGATAAGGTGTGTGACGATGCCGTGCTGGGTGAGTGAAACAGTCGCTTGTGTGTGTGTGTGTGTGTGTGTGCGTGCTTACATTTACCTCGTGAGGACTGGGCGAAGCCTCCTCCCTTGTCAGCATCAGTATTCTGGGATGAAAGCATTTTCTGAAGTCCTGTTTGCAGCTGCGGCTGTGCTGTGAGATGGAAATCATTGTGTTTGGACTCAGGCTGCACTCTACCCCTAAAATATTCAGTGAAAATGTAATTCAAAAGCAGCAAGTTACAATAACAATAAGTCATCTGGCTCCTAGAGAATCTACTTTTGTTTTCACGTGAAGCTGTGGCCATCCAGTGGCCAGAGGAGGAACTGCAGAGGAAATATTTTGTCATACTTGCACAATTTTGAATCAACTATGTTTAGCAACGTTAGGCCAAGCACAACAGCAGATGAAGTATCAGAAGGGTATTTTCCCCCGTGCTTAGGCAGTACAACCGTCTGAGAAACCTCATCAAGGACCCTCGCCATGACTGCGTGCTGTTTTCCAATGAGTTTCAAGAATATTCCTACTGTCCCCGAGAGAAGGGGGAGAGCCTGGAGAAGTGGCAGACCAGGTGAGTGGAAACAACATTGACTTGTCTCGTCTCTGCTGCAGACTCAACGCGTAGGTGAAATAAATGCTCATTCAGCAGCTCCCGTCTAAACACACTGAGCAGTTTTACAGCGCTGACATCTGCTACAGTAAAGACGTAACGGAGGCAGCACATCGGGGAGAGATGATCCTTGGCAGTAATGAGGCACTTTATATTCAGGACCACTTCAAATCTGTCGTCCTGTTTAGGAGTGTTTACTCTGCTGCAGTGTGGTACTACAACCACCTGGCAGGTCAGATCAAAGTTGTGATGATCACTGAGGACCAGGACGCTGTAGCTCAGTACTGCAACCTCACAGCCGGTGTGTATGTCATCACCGTCCAGGTACGTGTACGTCGACGCCACGTTTTCAGCAGCTTTTCCTGGCCTGCGTAGCTGCTTTGTCAAATATGCTGCCGTTGCAGGATTTTCTGCGGGACTTTTGGCCGGAGCTGCGGGCAGCTCACGAGCTGTACAGCTCCGTTTCGCAGGCGTTGCAAGAAAAGGTTAGCGAGGGCTCACAGAGAGAGTATGCCGAGCATCTGCACGCCAAAGTCCTGGAGGCAGGAATCAAGGCTGGACGCTACATTCAGGTACAGGCCCGATGTAAACCTGGCTCACAGAGCTCAGCTGATGAAAGAAAAATATGATTTAGTGATAATATAGGGTGAATAATCACAGATACGTCTGTTAATTTGGTGCAATTAGTTAGTCTGATTTTAATGCTCACGTATTTAACAGTAGAACCTCCATCACAGGTGCTCGTTAGCCGAATGGCTCATTCAAGCATAGCTGGCGGGGCGTTCTTTAACCAGGTTAAATGTTTCTAAATGACTTTTGAACTGACTCTCAACCAGGGAACTCTGAATATCAGCAAGCACCACAATGAAGCCATCGTCACGACGGACGGCTTGTCCAACAAAGACACAGGTGAGGGGGGGTCACGACCAGCAGAGCTCAACCTCCATCCAGAATTCCCGTTCTCTTACGCTGGCCGTTTCCCCTGTTACAGATCTGAGCTGCGGCGTGTTGGTTTGGGGAATTAAGAACCGTAACAGAGCAACGCACGGAGACACGGTTGTGGCGGAGTTGTTGCCCCGGAGCGAGTGGCAGGGGAGGGTCACAGCTCTGGCTGAGGGGGACGGGGACGAGAGCGAGAGTAAAACCATGCCAACAGGTCAGAACCTCCATATTGTACCAGAAAGGGTTGGAGAAAGTTTGGTCTCTGGCAGTGAAGGGAGGGAAGTCGAGCTTTGGGCCAGACCTTAAACCACCGTCAAGCACGAGCAGACAAACTCCACGTGTGCACGTGTGGAATACCGAGCTGTGATTCCGCAGGCCGCGTTGTGGGGATCCTGCAGCGGAACTGGAGGGATTACGTGGTTACCTTTCCTCCCAGGGATGGGACGCAACCCCAGAGCAGGAACTCCAAGCACATCCTGACGGTTCCCTGGGATCGCCGCATCCCAAAGATTCGCATCAGCACTCAGCAGGCCGACGCTCTGCAGGTCTGCTGCCTTCCTGCTCGTAGCGACGGAGGGGAACCAGGAGCCGCTGATGAATCTGGAGCTTTGGTCTCCTCCAGGATCACAGGGTGGTGGTGCGCATCGACTCCTGGGAGAGCACCTCGCAGTATCCAAACGGACACACCGTGCGAGTGCTGGGCCGGGCCGGAGAGCTGGAGACCGAGATCCAGACCATCCTCGTGGAGAACTGCATTCACGTCTCCTCCTTTTCAGAGGCACAGGTCAGAGCGGAGGTTCCCGAGCTTCGGGCGAGAAACGCGACATCCATCGTCCCTTTTCTGTTCCCAGCTCAGAGAAATGCCCGTCAACTCTCCTGAGAGGCCCTGGCGGGTGGATGCCGCCCAGGTGGCAGCGCGGCGGGACCTGCGGGAGAGCCGCTTGGTGTTCAGCATCGATCCGCGCGGCTGCGAGGATGTGGACGACACGCTGTCGGTGCACAGGCTGGACGGGGGGGGCGGCGCTGGAGCTGGGCGTCCACATTGCTGACGTCACACATTTTGTCGCGGAGGGTTCGCTCACAGACGTAGAAGCACGCCTTCGGTTAGGAGCTCGCTGGGGTCCCCCATCACAACTTAGGCTTCCATTTGACTAGCATTTGAAGAGATAAGGTACGTTTTTTAAAGCTGCACTTCGTTGTTACTCAGGGCCACAACTTACTACCTGGCAGACCGCCGGTATGACATGTTGCCGCCTGTCCTGAGTTCAGACCTCTGTTCCCTGCTGGGAGGAGTTGACAGGTCAGTCAACGTCACAGTTTTGCTCTCAAGGGTGTTTTGGATGTTCCACTCACGATTGGCGTTTAAACCCAGGTATGCCATGAGCGTGATCTGGCAGCTGGACGCTCACACCCTCGCCGTCAGGGACGTGTGGTTCGGCCGCACCATCATCCGCTCGTCTTACCAGCTGCACTACGAGCTGGCGCAGGCGCTCCTCAACGGGGAGCCGGCCGAGGTCCCCGAGTTGGCCGCGCTCAGGCCGGAGGAGAAGGATGCTAAGCTGGCTAAGCTAACCCAGGCTCTGGAGATGCTGACTCAGGTGGCCAGACACCTGCGAGCCCGCAGAGACAGAGGGGGGGCACTGGAGTTGGAAGGAATGGAGGTTAGATCAAACAACAGCAAAACCACCACGAAGCAAGTTCAAACACATATGTAACCCCTCCTTTCCCCCCAGGTACAAGCCCAGCTGGACAAAGACAAAAACATCACAGCCCTGGTCCCCCGGCAGCCCCTGGAGGTCCATGAGACGGTGGCCGAGTGCATGATTTACGCCAACCACTGGGTGGCACGCAAGATCCAAGAGACCTTCCCCCATCAGGCCCTGCTGAGGCGTCACCCGCCACCCCGCCAGGAGTTCTTCAGTCAGCTGGTGGACAGCGCCACGGCCAGGGGCTTCACCATCAGCACAAGGTGACAGAACAGAGGAAGGGGCATCTTTTAGGGTGGTTTTATTGACAGCTGTTTTTTGTTTTTTTTAAAAGGTCTAACAAGGATCTGGCCGAGTCTCTGGACCAGGCCGTGGACCCACGGGATGCGCTGGTGAACAGGCTGCTGAGAATGATGGCCACATCTGCCATGTCGCAGGCACTCTACTTCTCCACTGGGCTCCAGCCTCAAGACCAGTACTACCATTACGGTACCCCGGCTGTTTATTATGTCGACCTTTGACCTGTAAGCAGTTCTAAGGTTATGTTTTATTTGTCTCCAAGGCCTTGCTCTGGACAGGTACACACACTTCACCTCGCCCATCCGTCGCTACGCTGACACGGTGGTGCACCGCCTCCTCACTGCCGCCGTCGCCCTGGAGGAGGGGAAGGACCCCGGACGAGCACTGGCCAGCAACAGAGAGCTGGAAGAGCTGGCTCAGCACATCAACCAGAAGAACCGGGTAGGAGCAGCTTTGTGCCCAGAGAAGAAACCTTTTAGATCGAAATCTGTTCTGACCCGGTGCCTCTACAGGCGGCCGACGCGGCTCAGAAGCTGTCGACCATTGTGTTCCAGTGCCTGTACTTCAAAGAGCGGGACCCTCAGACGGACCCGCGCTGCACAGCAGACGCCATCATCTACTCCATCAAAAATGATGGCGTTCTGGTGTTTGTCCCAGAGTCAGTATGGGATATTGTTGAATTACTTCACACCGGTAATGTTAGGGTGACACTCGCATCATATCTCCCGCTCCTCCCACAGGTACGGTGTTAAAGGGCCGGTGTACTTAAAAAACCGGGAAGGTCAGGTGGTTTCTGTGGGACCGGATGGCGCCTGCCAGTGGAAGAGCGGCTCCATACAGAAGCACTCGGACCACATAATCAGCAGCTCCGGCAGCAGCGCCACCACCTTCAGGCTGTTTGACCACATCACAGTAAGTCACACTAACAGCATGACGAACGTTAATGGTGATTTACGGTGATTCAGAACAACGCTAAATGAACAGAAACAAGCCTACAGCACATTAACAGACTAAAATAACCATCATCCCTCGATAGGTGCGTATTTCAGTCCAGTCAACTCCTTTCCACGCCGACTGTCTGAAGCTCGAGGTCATCAACAACAAGCCGCACCTCAGCTCAGAGCCGCAGCAGCACCAACCGCAGGGTCGCAACCAGCTGGTCCAGGAGGTGGTGCGCCTGGCCGAGGAGGCCAGCCAGCAGGCCCAGGAGAGGGCTAAACAGGCTAAACTCTCCCGAGAGGAGAGGCAGTTCAGCCAGAGCAAAACCCCCAACCTGTACTCACTCCTGGAGGAAGTGAGGGAGCTGGCTCTCATGGACCTGGACACCAGCGCCCAGAAGTGTGCAGCGACGGCGTAGCCGCTGAAATCAGCAGGCCCGCACGCCGAGCTGGCTGACAACAGGTTCATCAAGTGGGTTTTTAAACAGACAAGAATGATGCATTAGTGACATTACAGGACACGTCTGGTGTCGTGAACGCAGCGACACGATCATGGACGTTTTAATAGAACCGTAGGTTTAAGTGAGCACAATGGATTATGGGTAACAGCATTAAGGAAGCACATTTAAATAGGCTTATATAGTTGATGGAGAACTTGAGTGTCTCATAACTAAACGAGAGACTTGATAAATAGCAGCTGAACAGCTGAATAAAACCTCCTGGTGTATTTGTAAAAGACTCGGCCACAATTTCAATTAAAATTCCTCTCAGCCAACAAAGATGTTCAGTGTAGTGATGTCACATCTACACCGCCGGTGTGTGGAAATGCCCCCCTGGATTTTAGCGCGTTTACTGTTTCCATGATATAAAAGGTTCAGACTGATTTTATATTTTGTTAATTAAACTTGACAACAGAAACTAAACTTTTCTTCTTTATTCCAGGTGAACAGATAATCCGAGTCATTTAAGAGCCGAGTAGTTTTCTTGATTGAGAGTGAGAATCACCCTTTATCTCCCACACTAAAGAACAGATTTAGACCAGATTTACAAAGATTTGTATTCATCACATCAGATTCCTCCAGCTCGTTACCAAGGAATGTTTATTATTGAACGTGAAAAAAGTAATGAATCTTCAAAAAAAAAAAGACTGGACTAATGAATCTAAAATGACTGATATATCAGTAAACATACAGTTGAACAATTTTGGGTGCTTTTTATCATGTAGAAAGACAGTTTTTATTAAAATGACGGGTTTTGGTGTCCGTGTCTAGTTGGTTTATGACTAGTGAGACAATGTTGACGTGTTAGTGGTGACGGGTATTTCCATAAAAAAGAAGAAAGGATTTAGGAGCAGCTGAGAACAGTTCAATTCTCCTCAGTTCAGCATTGAGCCGGTCAGTCCGTCCTCACCACAGCTGCTGGGTCTCTGGACCGGACCCACGCTGGATTCTTCCTCTTCCTCACATCTGGGTGATGGAGCAGCGGGTTCAGACTCTGCCTGCGACAGCTGGGTGGACGGCTCCGGGTTCAGCTGCCCCGCCTCCTGGGCTGGAGGACCGGACTCGTCGAGATGTTCGGAACCGATGGACTCAAATTCTTCAACAGGCTGCAAGTCTGACCCATCTGCGAGGGGGAGGGGGAGGGGGTGTCTTTGAGTCCTTTGTAATATGCAGATATGGGAAGAATAAAATGGAATGCTGACCGGCATGTTGCTGCTGGCGGGAGAGCTTCCGCTCAAGGGCGCGCTGCCTGTTGAGCTCCATGCGCCGCTGCTGCTCCTCTGTGAGCGAGGGGGCAGATGGGGCAGCTGGGGCAGCTGCAGCTGGGGTGGAGTGGATCAGTCCCGGCAGGTCGTCAGAGAAGCCTAAACCATCAAAGGGATCTGGGTTGCTCACGACGTGCGGTTCAGGGAGGATTTCGTCTTCCACTAGACGGAAACAGGCAGATTTATTTTGCTTAAATAACTTTTTTTTTGTGTATTCTATGAAGATTTCAGAGTGAAGAAATTTTTAAGAAACTACTTTTATCAGTGAAGCTGAGAGGAATTTCCCAGGTTACCTGTTCACCATTTGAGTCTACCTTGGTGACCTCACTGAAACATGCAATTCTGTCCGTGTAGTGTGTTTTGGCTTTTACCAGTTTGACTTGAGTAATCTTCATGCGTCAGCGGCATGTCTAGTCGTATCCGCTTCAGACAAGTCTGCAGAGAGAAAACTATTTAGATCCTTGTGGATAAGACAGGGACTGAGCCTGGTGTCCGGGTCACACCTGTACTTCCTTCTTCTTGCCGAGTCTCTCCACTTTGTCAATGAACTCTTCAAACTGTAGTTTGGGGAAGAGTCTGTGGGCCCAGTTCTCCATCTTCTGCATGAGCAGTCGCAGATCCTCAGCCTGAATGTAGACGATAGTATGAAACAGCATGAAGACGACACCTCTGTTGACACCAGGAACCTCGTGTTACCTCGTGTCCTTTGCCTTTGAAGTGGACATTATCAAACAAGGTTCTCAGGGCCGGAAGGCCTCGATCTGAAATCAACCTGCAGAAAAACAGGCTTTACTTTTCACAGCAGTGAAATCAAACTAACCTCTGTTGAACCTACGTTCATTTGAAGATTCTGATGCACAAGCCCCCGGAGTCGTTCATACCTTTGGGAATCTAGTTTGGGTTGTGGCCTTTTCACTCCCTTCCTTTTAGCAGCCGGGACCTCGGCCAGTTTCGACACATCACCATCTCCCTCCCCTGCACTCACCACATCATCACAACAATAAGGTGGATCAGGACAAAGGCAGTCGAGCGATTTTGGATGTGATGCTTGGAACATAAAAGTTTTCACCGTTTTCCATCAGGTCCCCCTCCTCTGCTCGACCCTGCCCAGGAGAGTGAGGCGATGGACTGTAAGGGAAAGCAGTGCCTTGTATGCCGTCATCATCGGACATGATTTGTCACCACTGTAAGGGGGAAAAAAGAAGAAACATCAACTCTCACTGGATTTAACTGATTTAATTCTACATATAAAATTCTGATAAGACGCATGCTTAAAACATATTGGAACATGAGCAAATGCTTCGCAAAGACACCAAGAACTGAAATGACTCAAGTTGTTTGCGTGCCCCCAAAATGTGAGAGATATTCTATATGTTTTAATGCAGATGAATAGTAAGAAAGTAGCTCAGTTACGCAATTTTGCTGTAGAAACAGAGAAAGTGAGTTGAACTTTATTAAAGTAAGATGATATAATCAATACACAGTAAATAATGATGCATTTGGTGTCTAATTAGTAATCCTAATCACATAACGAAATCAATTATCAGCCTACTTTCAATAATAAATTATCAAACGTCACCGGAAATGGTTCAAGCATAACTTCCGCATCAGAAGGCGGCAAAATGTAAAGTCAATCAAAACACAACCTGAGGACAGCTGTTTATCAGCATATATGGCTGGATGAACCACGCAAATCTTGAAAATAGAAAACTGAAATTTGACCTGAGCAATGTTTCAAAGTGTTACAAAGGTAAAAAAAAAGAGAAAGAAAACCCCTAATCAAACACCGTTCGTGTAAACTTACCCGTTTAAGTGATCCTTCAAAAAGGTTGGCTGATGCAAACTAGCGTTTAGCAAAAATGTTAACAGGTTGACTAAAATACGGATCAGAAAATTATACTTTTGTCATCTGACACTAAAATGTTTAAAATAAATTACAACAGCTCTCTCATCGAACCGTAGAGCAGCGCGCGGTGAGGAGCGGCACGTGACACCAACTTCCTGTGGTACGCACCGAATTTCAAAATAAAGGGCAAAAGAAAACTAAAGAAACATTTATGTTTAATGTCATCAAAACATTATCAATGTCAAAGGTATTATTATTATCATTATCATCATTATCATAAATGTTTGAAGATCTGATATAAAATGTGCTTTTGATAACAATGGAAATAAATCTAATTAAGTAACAAAAGTGCAAGAAAAAATATATCTGTGCACATTTACCTGAGATCATATACTTAACTATGCAAAGTCAGCGAAGATTTCACTTTAATGACTTCTGTAAAGGTAATGCCACCACCAGAAATCATGGGGTTTGATTGTAAGCAAACAATTCAATTTAAAGTATTTTTAATTACTTTTACTATTAACTAAAAGCTGTAATGCTGCTCAACAGAAATAACGTGTGGTTTTACGTTCTACAAATCAGAACACACAGTTATTATAAAAATAAAAATGAAAATAAAGAATAGAAAGATTTCACCTGTAGGTTTGTGGTGATAAGAGCACAAAGTGCTTTTCAACATTCCTGCAGAATGAATAATGATTATTCATTATAAATCAATTCAGTCCACATTTTCTGTTCTAAAAAATGTATTTATTTGAAATTTTTACTTCACAGAGAATACAACACTTTGTCACATCACTCTTTTTTCATTTAAAAAAAGGTTTATTTTTAATTTGAAGAATTAAGTTTTTGCAAAATCACACGAGGCCTTTTTTGCATTTTCCCCCTGTAAATAATATAGCAATGCTTTAGAAAAATACCCTAAAATAATGTGACTCTTGACTAACTGGAAAAAAACTCCAACAGAACAGGAGAATTTATTCTCTAAGAAAAATGTCTATGTCTGCAAAGCCATAGATGATCTTTGTGTGTGTGCATGTGCGTGTGTGTGTGTGTGTGTGTGTGTGTGTGTGTGTGTGTGTGTGTGTGATCAGAAGTGTCTCCGCAGCAGGAACATGAGGAAGACAGCGCTGAGGAGGATGCAAAGCGTGCACACGGTGGGAACTACAATCTCCGTCACCATCTCCATGTGACCTATCAGCGGATCTGAAACAAAATGAAGTCAAATTGTCTCCAAATCTTACAAACAAATGTAAATAAATAAATCATTGACTTTTAAATCATGCACACGTGGAAGATGCTGAGCCCAGTGAGGAAATGAATGTAATCTCAAAACTCAAAGAAGTCCAAATTCTCAAATTACAGCCGGAAAACTGATATTCAGATTCCAAAATTTAGGGGAAAAAAATCTTAGCAATAAAAACATAAGCTTGGTGTCAAGAGGGCAGAATTGTGTTGCTGTGTTTTGGTCAATGTGTTTTGAATGTAGGAAAATCAGAATGTCACTTTAGTAAAAGCAAAGGAAGCAGACAGATCTGATCTGTAGAAGAGCTGCTCTCCTTTATCATTTGGTACCTAAACTTCATCATGCACTGGCCAAGCCTTTTCTGCATGTTCCTGACTTCCCTGGGATTTTCTTCTAGCTGGGGGGGCAAAACAAAGAAAAATCCTGTTAGATCGTGTGTTCGCCGGTTTGGGACAGTATTCTCCTTTGTTTGGCCCCACCCAGCGTGTCACAGGCTACAATGTGAGAAAAACCCCGTCGTCAGTACTGACCTGCAGCCAGGAGCTGATTACTGGAGGAGCACGTCTCCACGGCTTTCCTTTTCCAACTTTCCACCTGTACACATCCAATAAACAGTTAAACTGTCCCTGCAGCCGGGGGGAATTGTTAAAGTGGGACGCACCTCTCTCTGATTGGGGAAGCCGTTAGAACTAATGAGGCGCTTGTAGAACTGGACAGAGGCCTTCGGGTAGCGCGGCTTGTTTTTGTTCCTGAAGTCCACGTAGAAGAGTCCAAACCTCTCCGAGTAGCCCCTGTCCCACTCGAAGTTGTCCAGCAGAGACCAGGCGGTGTAGCCCTTCACGTTGACCCCGTCTTTGATCGCTGCCAGACCAGCCGAACACGTCAGGGCACGGAAGCATTGCCAGGGTCGCTCTGAGCGCACGCTCACCTTTCAGCATCTCGTTGATGTAGTCTTTGAAATACTTCATCCTCCAGTCGTCACACAGGTCGGTACAGAACATTTTCTCGGAGACGCCATTTTCCGTCACGTAGATCATCGGGTTCCCGTAATGCGTCTGTCATGGAAATGTGAAACAATCAGCTCGTTTGATGTATGCAGCTTTATTTACATAATGGTTGTTTCCAATTTGTCATTTCTAATTTCTTCCATGACGTCATATTTTGACAGATGGCGTTAAAACAATACGGAGCGCCACCTGGTGGATGGTTGTGGTATATAGGACAAGTCCTCCCCCTCCACAATCGCGAATGTGTGGACACATAAAAATATCATAACTACATAAACATAAAAACACCTCCCCTGTGTGATCATCTTACTTTTATTACTGTTAGAAATTTGTACCTTAACAAAGTTCAACAAGCGCCGGAAGCCCCAGGGAACAGAGTAGAGCCACTCAGAGCCGGGATCAGGCCACTGCGGGTCAACGAGCTCAGCAAGGTCACGATCCGCAAAATAGCTGTCCCCAAGGCCTGATGGGTAATTCTTTTGGGTGATGTAGCGAGTGGTGAAGTGGCCCAGGCCCAGGAAGTCGCAGGTCCCCTTAATGTAACTCTTCTCCTGAGGTGAGAACACGGGTAGCCGGGAGGTTCCGAGCCCCTGCTGACCGCTCTTCCTGCCTGGAGGAAAGCACCGGCACGTTTTACAACAGCGGTGTGCACAGGAACGGGGTCTGACCAGGACGTACCGATGTATTCCTTCATAACCTGGGGGTAGTCTCCGTTAAAGAGGGGCGTGGCGAACCAGCCCATGTAGAACTGGATGTATCGCTCCGCTGCTTCGATGTCCTGCTGGTTGGTGAGGTCCACGGGTTCCCCCCAGTCAGCCGTCAGAGAGATCCCAACCAGGCCTGGACTCACACAGCAACATGGAGGTTAATGTAGATTTCAGTCGAAAAAAAGACCATGCTGCTGCGTCTTCAGGGCACCTTTCTGTTTGCTTCGCCACTGCACGTCATAGGTGTGCCAAACTTTTGCATGAGCCTGTTCCAAAGACAGGAAGTTGAAGAAGAATTATAGGAATTCACAGAAAAACACAAATGTCAGGATTGAGAGAGTTCAGAACTGCGAATCATCCCCAAAACAATCAGTGGATCCTCCTCCTCTACCCTCAGGCCTTCCTCTGGACCTCCTGCCTGGCAGGGGGGGGGGGGGGGGGGGGCTTATCAGCATCTGGGGGGTTGTGCTATCAAGTCTAAACCTGCTTTCACCTGGGATCTCGTTTTAACCGGGCCGGAGAGAAAACCCAGCCAAGTATGGTAGGAGGCCTTGTGGGACTGGGTTGATGACCCAGGTGCTGCTGCTGCAGAAGCAAAATGGTTATCAACCCCCCCAACAGTGTATCTTTGTGACTCTGCTCCATGCTGGGGTGTGGATGTTTTTGGACTTGTACCTTTATGATGTGGTGGGCAGCTCTGTAAGCTCCGCTGCCCCTCAGCTTGAGTCCGGGCGCATGCTCCCCAGTTTCATAACCCTCCACGGCAACCGACTGGAAACACAACCGTCTCAACCATCAACTCGCGCTCTAACACAGGGGCGTCCAGATCCAGGCCTCGAGTCCATGGTCCTTGGTCCAGCCGCTCTTCTGTCCTACCAGGCAGAGACGCTTCCATCAAGGAAAGCGGGGTCCCAGGTGGAAGTGTTGCCTCTGGTAGGACAGAAATCCTGGCTGGATTCGGGTCCAGGAGGACTGGACACCCCTGCTTTAACAGGAGCACCCTCTCTGAACCCCACATACCCAGGGATTGTTGAAGGTGATCCAGTATTTCACCCGGTTTCCGAATCTCTCGAAGCACAGGTTGGCAAAGTCATTGAAGTAGTCGACCATGCTGATGTTCTGCCAGCCGCCATATTTCTCCTGCAGCATCTGCGGAGTTCAGGCTCGTTAGTAGTGTGAGACGCACACACAGCTGCCTGGACACAGTCGAAGCTGAGCTCCCACCTGTGGTAAATCCCAGTGGTAAAGCGTAACGATGGGGGTGATCTTGTTTTCTAGCAGCATGTTAATCAAGTCACTGTAATATCGGATTCCTTTCTCGTTGATATGCTCACCTGGAAGATCACAGTGGCAGGCATTCATGGGGTGATCAGGCTTTGCTCTATATGAAGATCAACTTTACTCTTTGCAATTGTGCAAAAGAAGCAGGCATGTTAGAGAGCAGGTCTTTAGTTATAAGGCCGTTGAAAAAATATTTATTTTATAAAGAGATAAAGAAATATAAAGAGAATTATGAAGAGAATTCGTTTGCAAATATTTTAAAATGTGGTTGTTTTTTTTACTTTTCACTCCACTTGGTAAAATCCTGGGCCAGGAGATGGAGAAACGGTAATGATTCAGCTTCATGTCCTTTATCAGCAAAATGTCATCCTTAAAAACACAGAGCAGACATCACGTATACCAGTACAACCAGTCCATCATCCCTCTGTTAGCAGAACTTTTAACTTGTAGCCTGGTACTGGGGCAGCACCAGGGTGTGTTTGATTCGTGTCCCTGGACACCCCTGCTGGCTGGTTCTTATGAAGTCATTATTTTAGCATATGTCCAACAAGGGTCTGTCAACAATTTGAAGCATCTTAATGTTTGTCGCCACATCACCTTAAATTTATAGTAGCCTTCGCAGGAAAAGTCTCCTGTGTCGTTTGCATGGATTCTGCCCTTTTTGTGGGCAAATGTGTCCCAGATGCTCCTTCCTTTCCCATCAGTGTTCCAGGCTCCTTCAGTCTGATAGGCGGAGCTGCCAGCTCCCCAGGAGAACCCTGCAGAGGGACGCTCAGATGAAAGAAGAGCCGGCGCTGCTCCAGTACTGCTCAACGCTGGGTCCTACCTGTCGGAAAGGTGCCGTAGTAGAAGGACGTCTGGTGGTTTTTGGTCCAGTCAAAGTCTTCGCTGGCTGCTGCAACCAGGACCAGAGCGAGCAGCTGGTGGGGCTTCAGGATGGACCACATCGGCGCGGTGGTCTGTGGCAACAAGCTCGCTGTCGTCAGCTACACCTGGACAAAAAGTACTCGGAGTAACCTGGATGCTGGCGTATCTGTTGTTAAATTATGATCATTTATGTTGAACACATTTTCACAGTCAGAAGCCTTTTTGTCTAAAAACCCCGACAACAGTAAGAAGCAAAACGCCCGAGGATAAAGTTTCATCTTTCTTTCTCATCTCAACACATTTTAAAGAATTCTGTCCAGAATTCTTAACAGGCGATGATCAGGAAAACCTGGAAAATCTTGACGTCCCCTCAGGGAAGATGCAAGAACTCTCACCCACAAGGACAGAACCTTGAAAACAACGTTTTCATTTCGACCAGCTGGAAACCGAATGATGATTATAAAGAATCATCAGGAAGGCCGATATTTCTGTTTAAGATCCCAGATTAAAGATCCCAGAGTTCTCTCTGTTGGACGGCATGTAGATGTCTGACCTGCATTTGTCTCCGGAAACGTCTCGGAAGCTCAAGAAATGTCCACACGGTCGGCCGCAGGCTCAATGTTGCAGAAACAAAACTGAGCATCCAGGACATTTACTGCTATTCACCGACACACACACACACACACACACACACACACACACACACACACACACAGGAGTGCGTTCATTTGAGCTCAGTGGTGTGTGAGAGTAAATCTGCTGCGGTTGACAGATCTTTTGGAAAAAGCTGAATTTGTCGCAGTAAGCAAAGGTCATGTGTGCGTCCGATTCAGTCGCGGAGTTTAAAATGACGAGTCAAATAAAGAAAAGGCCAACATGAAAGGTGTTGCATATAATGTGAGTTTGCTACATTATATTTAGTCAGTTCTCCAATAAGGCAAACGTCCCTTAGCATGTACATATAGCGCCCGCCATGAGGCAGGAACCTGCTCGTAGACAGTTGAATTTCAAAAATCAGTTTCAGAGGTTTTAATTTTGAGTGAAGATGCAACCGTGTAGATGTTTTTTACAGTCTTTATCCAGCTTTACAGCAATATTAAGAATTGTTAGGATTTTTGTTAAGTTATGACCCCCCCCCCCATTGTTCACCCCCCCCCCCAAAGGTCATGACCCCTTCACTGAACACGCTGCTGCTGTGCAAAGCCTGAATACGACCGTCATCATCTGTTTACACTGCATTGTTGTAAAAATGCTGAATTGTTCAGAAACAAATCTGTTGGCACTGCACTTCCACATGCATGTGTGTGTGTGTGTGTGTGTGTGCATGTGTGTGTAGATCCTTTCTGTTTGCTGTTTGTATGCCTCTATGTTCCCCTCTGTTTGGTGCTGCATGTGTGTGTTGCATGTTTTTGTTGTGCTTCACATGCAGCATTTCCAGCTGATGACGGTGTGTGTGTGTGTTTGTGTGCATGTGGGTGAACAGGCAGTTGGTGTGTTTAGCATATCAATGGCGTCCAGGGCCCCGCCAACTGTCAGAGAAGCGTTCTGAGCTTTCTAGCAGCTGTGGACCCACTTCCACCCGCTGTATTTAAGGGGCCTTCTCGTTGCCTCGCAGAGCTGACATGAACATCTTCACTAAGGTCCCAGGATTAGCCCAACAAACCAGGTATGTTGAAACCACCATGTCAGACACCCCCCACACACGGTGACGGTCAAAGATGAGGCGACGCCGGCTCTCTGTTGGAGCCTCCAACACGAGCCCCCCCCACCCCCAAAAAAGAAAGAAAAACACCCGAAGAATGACAGGAGACAGAAACACAAATGTGATATTTTAGCGTGGACCTGGAGCCAGTTAGCACACGAAGGAGTTTGTGATCATCTGTCACGGATGAGATAATTCGCCATGATTGGATTAGTTGGTGATGGATCGTGTGCCTCTATTCTTACAGCAAGCTGGGGTCTGTGCTCCAACGTGCCTTCTACGGGTCCAGTGGGAGGGTGAGTGGCATCAATCTGTGGAGTTCTTCACTTACAAATGTTGTGTGGTGACACTTCTGCACCCTGAGGAGAGTCCTGAGTGTGTGTGTGTGTGTGTGTGTGTGTGTGTCTGTGTTCAACATTCATTTCTTACTTCAATTGGTTTAGAAACTGAAATGAAAAACTCAAGTCCAGAAACAGTCTTACAGTCATGGATGATTAAAGATGATTCCAGATGCTAAATGTGAGGAGGCTGAGAGAGATTATCAGGAATTTAATCTGTAATTTGGTTTTTTTCTGAGAAATATTGAGCTGATAATGTAGAATAACCATCATGTTTTATTTCATGGAACTAGCAGAACCTTCCTGGTGTTACGGTTCTGTTCTTGTCTCTCTGTGATCTACCGGCAAATATATCTAAAATTTACAAGATGTGTTCCGCTCTGGTCAGGTGACCCTTTTTGAGCAGCGGAACTTCGCCGGCAGACGACTGGACCTGACCTCTGACTGTCCCAGGCTCAGTGACAAGAACTTCCCCGACAGATGCAACTCTGTGCAGGTGGACAGCGGAGCGTAAGTCCGAGAGGCCGGCCGATCACCTGCCAGTACACCGTTGTCACGGCAACACGTGCCACAATCCGGTTTGATCAAACGACCGTTACATTAGATAAAAACAGCATTGTTTATGGTGCCGAGTTGGGAATAGATGTGTCACCAGAACAGAACAACAAATACTGAGGAGAAAATGGGAAAACCGCTCTTTGATTCGCACCTTTGGCAGATGGGTCGGCTACGAGCAGGAGAACTTCCGGGGCCGCCAGTACCTGTGGGACATGTCTGAACGTGGAGAGTACAACTGTTACGACAAGTGGTGCGCTCAGGCCGACCACGTCTCATCCGTCCGTGCCGTCAAACAGGTAAACCTGACACAACGCGCCCTCAGAGGTGATGTGACCTCCTGACCTCCAGGTGAAGACATATGAATGTTCTGTGATGAAACATCAATAACAGTAAATACTCATGTAGGTTTTCATATTTTCCCCCCAGGACAACAACGCAGCCAGAGCTCAGCTGTATGAGCGTGCTGGGTTCTCTGGGAAGAAGATGGAGATCCAGGACGACATTCCCAACCTGATGAGCCGCTACAGCCTCAATAGGGTCGCCTCCATCCGAGTGCTGGGAGGAGCGTAAGTACAGCGGACGGAAATCGCTATTCCGACTGAGCAAAGATGGTTTCTTAAGGCATACGGGGAGGTGCGCCGAATTGTGTTCGGGGAAGCGACAACCGGGCAGAAGATTCTGACACCGAATAACCGGAATGTGTTTTCAGCTGGGTGGTGTACCAGGAGCCCAACTACAGGGGACCTCATTACATCCTGGAGAAGCGGGATTACAACAATTTCTCAGATTGGGGAAGTCAGAACAACACAGTGGGCTCCATGCGAAGAATCCGCTTCAACTGAAACCACCAAGATCTGAACTGTCAGCTACACAAGCAGTTATTTTAGTAATAAATTAACTTAAAGAAAACAATGGCTCCTTTTTATTTGCACACAGATGAAGGTCAGAATCACAGCTCCTAAAATGGTTGACAGGAAACATTAATGTCAGCAATAAAGCCAACAACTTAAGACTTATTATTTGATGTTTAGCATATAGGTGGAAACTACACTATGAAATTTAAGAGAATATAACTACTGGTTTAGTATTTAAATGGTTAATATTTAGTATCAGCACCCTAGCTCCTCACCCACCTCATGTTTTATTGTATGTTGGCTCATTCATAATTCTGTAATCTCCAGGTAAAGGGACCAGAATCTACGACGTCTTTACACCACATTGAATTCTGGGGCATGCGTGTCATTTTTGTAGGAACACAAATGTAATCTCTACAGCAAAAGCTAAATATACATATAAAACTATAGGTTCTGATACAAACTATTGTGATTGTAAAACCTTTCTGTAGTATTTGCCTTCATCTCGGTCAAAAAGACTGAACAACATGCAGTTGTACTGTTAAGAGTGATATTTTTAGTTGAGGTAGACTTCAAAAGAGGTTTAGTTTCTTTAAGCCATTAAGGCCAAAGAAAGCTTGAATTACCACCAAGTGAAGAGAAACGGCTTCATCCAAACATCTGAAGCTACAGGTGTTCAGAGCCACATTTAAGATGGACCCGAGTCACAAGGATAAATACAGAAGCCCGGACGATCAGGACATCCACTCGGCTTCTGCCCTGATGTCAACAGTTTAGTAGGAAACACTTCTAAACTATCGAGGTAACTGCAGAAATAGAAATTAAAATAAGTTTTCATTTAAAAATTACACTGGAAATACAACTCAGAAGTTCCACTCTGTTACATTGTTGTACCGTTTTACCCAATGTTCTAGATTTCTGAAAAACTTTGAAAAATAAAGCATTTTATTTAAAAAAGTGTCGATCAGGAAATAATGTGCAAGTTGACAAAGCTAAAAAATAAAATAAATAAATAAAAAGAGTCTCATGAGGCGAGCAGAGCAGCGGCCATGTTTCTGAGGAGGGAGCCCTTCAGCTGAGGGATGAGGCTGATCTTCAGCAGTTTGCTGCTGGAGTATTTGTTCTTCACCGCCTGCAGAGGAACAAAGACTCAGTTTCATCCTTCAGCTCAACCACAGCAGCTCAGACCAAACTCACTGTGAACTTGGTTTTCCCCTCGGTCACCAGCACCACGTTTTTGGCGATGTGCTGCACGATGGGCTTCAGGTGGGCCTCGTCGTAGGTGGAGTAGTGCTGCTGTGTTGGAGACTGAAGAGAGTGGGACTGAAGCAGCATCCACAGATGAAAAGATGCGGCGCTCAGGTTTCAGAAGCTTACCCACGGCAGACCTTCAAGCAGCAGCTGCGACAAGCACAGTGAGGCGGCGGCGACCTCCGACGGACGATAGTGAACCATCTGGTAGTCCAGGAGGGTCAGTTCCATCAGATACTTGGCCAGCGTGTGTCTCTCTACATCAGACTGACACAAACAGTTACTGATCTTCTGGAAATCAAACTACACTGCAAAGATCAGTCGGTCCCCACGATCCATTAATACAAGGGAATTATTCCACAATATCCTGCTTTGGGGATAAACTGGACTAAAACAAGTTGTTTTGATTTTCCTCCAGCGGCTCCAACGTCGTTCCAAACTCACATTTGCCACCTTGGACGCACGTCTCAGGAAGTGTAACGGAAGAGGACGACCCAGCTGAAAGCTGAGGCTCCTCAAAACCACCTGCTCCATCTCCAGGATCTGAGACTTGGTGAAGGCGTTGTCTGTGATGTAGGCAAAGTCTCCAACCTCTGGAGCGTACATCTCTTCATATTTACAGGCCACCAACATGGCCGTCACCCCAACCAGCTGAAGTTTCCTACGAGAGACCGGCTGGACCTGCAGGACAACGGGAGGACATGGTGAGGCAGGAACTGGCGGTTAAACCCACACAGAAGACGATTCTGACCTGGAGGAAACGGTCCAGGACGGCAACTGTGAGGTACAGAGTCTCCTGCAGCAGCTGGAACCTGGAGTGCACCTGGACCAGCCAGTCGATGAGGAGCGCTCGCATGCGTTCAGTGATTTCGTAGCCCTGCATGTAGTTTGGTCGTACAGCCTGCTGCACCTGCAGAAACAGTGACCTTGTTAGGGTCACGTCCTCAGTGATGCTGTGAACTGCTGAGGGGACTTTTACCTCCAGGTCGTGCAGATAGCTGTAGATGTCTTTGACGTATTGCGAACACAGCTGAGGCTGGTCTGCATCATCCTCGTCGACATCTTGGACTGTGAGCAGCACCTCCGAGAACGCCTGGCAAAGCTCCCGCTCCTCCGTGAAATTGTCCGACGCCTTTGAAACTGGAGGGAGTGGATCTGCCGGAGCCTCCACTCGGACTGTTGGAGGGACGGTCTGGACAGGTGCAGAAACTTTCTGAGCACAGGAGGGTTTCCCTGGAGCTTTGGCCCGAACCATCCTCTGAGGAAACAAGCCAGCGAACATTCATCTACTTGTCTTCACTGTTTGAGACCAAACTTTAGCAGTAGTCTTAATCAGATATGAGGTCGTTAACACACAAGATTAAACGTTAAGATTTCATATGATATCTAAACTGAGACAGCATCATTGAGTTATCAGCTTCAGAATATTGAAACGTCTATTGTGTCTTATCACCTTTGCGTTGTTAGCTGCTCCAGGAAAATTTGTTATCTCTCCGAGAGCGGCCCTCCGTGGGCCTGCGACCGTGGTTTTACCCATCTTTAACTGGTTCTCGCCGGCTGGAAGCTGCTGAATGACACGTTAGAAAAACACCAGAACTTGTTAGAAGCTCGAAAAGAAAGACAACCAGGCCTGAAGTTGAACTAGAGAAACTTGTGTCAGAACAAGAGGACGCTAGCAGTTAGCTAGCAGCTGAAGCTAACAGCAAATTAAGACCAAACAGTAAAATAATGTCGGTCTACTAACCGCAGCACGAGCTTCCACTGACGTCATGTTTAACGTCGAAAATAACGATGCAAGTTAATTTAAAGCTCAAGCTACGTTTTCTTTACCGACCACACAGATTGCTCGTCACCCCGTCAATATAGTCTTGCGCGTGTAAACAACGATGGCTTTCAAATAGTGTTACGTGGAATCTGATTGGATACCGCTGGAAGAACAAGGCCTCTGATTGGCCAATATATATCTGGGCAATAAGCGTTGGAATTAAAAATAACATCCTGGTTTTATTATTATTATTATTATTATTATTATTATTATTATTATTATTATTAGTAGTAGTAGTAGTAGTAGTAGTAGTAGTAGTAAGTTAAAAATAACCCCATCTAATCATCATCCATCTAACTAGTGAGGGAGAAAGAGAATCTTTGTGAAGAAAATTTGAAATGGTTCAATGTTTTGCACTTTTTGAGGGACGTAACTATGTTGAAATGTGCTGGTCAAACTTGAGAGCATTTGATTGGAATGATGAAGAGTAAGATGTTGTGAGTGTGTTTGTGTGTATCTGCTTTGGCCAATGTGTCTGCACAGACCTCTGGATGCAATGAGAACCCAGCCCTTGAAAAAGTTTCCGTAATCCTAAAGTCATTTATAATTTAGAAACACTTCTAATGCTGTAGACCACAGCTAATTGGTGCTGTCCTTGGAGGCTGTTGGCCTGCAGGTGACACGAATCAATGTTACTAGTGACCAAATACTCATCCCTGGCATCTTTATCAAGTTTCCTCAGTATGGCATCTGCCCTTTTTTAATCTTTTGTCCATTTTTAAATATGTGTAACCACCTTAATCTCTGAAACCGTAACTCGCTTCTACTTAACCATCCACACGGCTCCAGGGGCCTTCTAATCACATCACTCATGTATCTGACAAAGAGTGACTCTCTTCCCATCACTCAAGTCTGTGCTCACTGCTGGTTAATATTGTGGTTAATATTCCCATCACTCAAGTCAAGAAAGTGGTTATCAGGCTCAGTAGCAATCTTGACAAAATTCAGGTTAGGTTAACCACTGATTTATGAATGGGTGGATAAAATAATATCCACCCTCAGGTTGGGGACATTTTGGCAGCCCAGTCATCTGTAGGTTTGTGTTGTTTCAAGAAAACACTTGAAACCAAATGAAAACCAGATGCGTAGATGGATTTCTGAAGCAAAAAGTAATATTTTGAATCCATAATCTCAAGGTTTTCAACATGACAGAAACAAATCCTGCAGCTCTTTCACAAAGATGAAATCAGAATTCTGGTCATAAATTACAACATCATTTTATTAAAATCACAACATCCATGTTTGAATGTGACCTGCTGCCTTTTGTGTTCTGACTTGAGTAAAATCTGAATCTATGAATGAAAATGGAACATTTTAACCATCATTCCCCTCCAAACACAGGATTCCCAGGACAAATGACTCGGCTTTAAATCTGCAGGGTTTATTGGTTGAGGGTGGATGGCTGAGTCGTCTCAGAAATAAATCATTTTCCGTTTTGGTCCCTCTGGAGATATTCGTTGTGCAACTTCTCCTGGGCTTCATACAGCTTCCGGAGTTTCTTCGCTTGTCCTTTACTCAGCTCTTTGCCTTCAGCGTCATGAGTGGGGAAACCCTGAAAGTGCAAAGTTTGGCACTGAAAATCTGCTTATTGCACATTTGTTTTGTACCGTTCGGGGCCTAAAATGTTTACCGTTTCATCAAATTTGGAATACTTGTCAGTTTCTGTGAGGAACATTTCACATGGTGAGATCTTCATCTTGGCCAGTTTGGCCATCTGAAACAGGAAATGGAAATGAACATCGGAATATTGGAAAATGAAAGAAAACTGAAGCATCTGAAGGGAGGGGAAGGGAACCTCCTGTTCTTGTTTCCTTCTAGCAGCTTCTTCTTTCTTCAGTCTTTTCTCTTCTTCCATCTAAGAATAAAAACCAGGAGAACTTGATCAAGAACCTGAGATCAATGAAAGTCCAGTCATCATCACAATTACTCTGTTAATGAGAACAAATACGATAAAAATTAACTTGGGAATACTACTGAAGGGATGCAAGTACCGGCTCTTCAAGGTACTTCTCCCTACTACGTTTTTCTGAAGCAGCTTCAGATTGTCTCCTCACCTTCTTCTTCTCCTCTCGCTCCTTCATTAATGTTTCTCTGTCCACCAGTTTCACCACAGTCGGCAGACCTGGAACACAATCCACCAAGTTGGACCAAACAATCTCATCTTAAAATCCTGGAATTTTACAACAGAGAACTTCACTTCTGTCACCTTCATGATCTTCCAGTCGGACTCCCAGCTCAGGCAACGTGTCGTCTCTGACGACATCACACAGCTGCAGCAGCGCCGTCACTAAAAGAAGTTAACGTTGAAGAAACCTTCCACCTCACGGCTAAAAACATCCGATTTCCTCACCTTTCTGCTCTCGGGCAATTTTCCGGACGTCTGCTCTGAAGTCCGACAGCACGCTGAGATACGGCATGACGGTGCTCTCCAGCTGACAACGGCAACATTTTCATTTCGGGTCAAACACCAGCAGACGATACAGCTCACATCTGGTCCAGCGAATTAGCTTTGATATTGAATCACAGACAGGAAGTGAAGAGCAGATGAGACTCACATCAATGTTGGCATTTTGTCCCCCTACTGGGAAACCGATGGAGGCCGACTCTTCCACAGCACCGAAGATCTAAAACCACAGAAACAGAAAGAATCATCTGAGAACACAATTACCCAGAAGGCTCAGCGGCTCAGAGGGAAAATTTTCTCCAATTCCACAACAACAAAATCTCAAAACTACTTTCCACAAATGTGTCCGTCCTCTTTGATTAGACGTTTCTGACCTTTGACCACAGAAGACGGAGCAGCGCTCACCTTCAGCATGCTGGTCAGGTAGCAGGCAATGCTCTCCATCAGCATGCGGTTGGGTCTCAGCTTGGCGTTCTTCCTGCTGGCGATGTAGCTGTTGCTCTGACCGACCAGGAGTCTCATCTCCTCCATCGCGGTGCGCGTGTCCACGTTGTCGCAGAGAGCCTCGTGGACAGCAGACTTCCTGTTGTAGAAACTGGACGACATTCCCACTTTAAGCAGAGAAGTTCAAAGATGTGTCGATCCTGTGGGGGCACTGTTACAGGAGGGTTTGTCTACCTGTCGTTGAGCTCCACCTCTGCCGCCTCCCACTTCTCAAACCGCCCGGTGATGTCAGTGGGAGCGCGCAGGATGTCTTTGACATTCAGGAAGAACTCCTGTGCATCATCACAAGCCCATGAATATTAAGCAGACCACATCTGGACCAACCTGAGGGCGCCCACCTACATTCATGAACTTCTCGTACTGGACGGCGGACTCCATCGTGTTGGAGGAATAATCCAGGGTGTCTTTCCAGGAATGCATCAGGAAAGCCAAACGGAGCTGTCGAGCTGGGAAAAAGGACAATTCCAAACTACAGGAACCATTTCAGCTGAACAAGAACCAGAACCAGCTAGTTTGGATAGATCACTGACATGTTTACTGCTGCTATCATTTCCTGTCCGTATAGAACTTTCAGGTTTTCCTCTACAGAGGGAGGCAAAATGGGGTTCACCTGTGTTCTTTGCCAAAGCGTCCTTAATGGTGATGAAATTCTTCAGAGACTTGGACATTTTGCAGCCGGCGATCGTCAGGTGTCCCGTGTGCAGGAAGTATCTGACCCAGTGGTCGTTCTCGAAGAACGCCTGCGAGGATCAGAAACCTGAGCTCAAGTCTAAAACTCCTCCGTTGAATCAGCTTGTCCACAACTGGTCAAACTGCTTCCAGGGGTACCTCAGACTGAGCCAACTCGTTGTCGTGATGGGGGAATCGCAGATCAAACCCCCCACCGTGGATGTCCATGGACTCGCCCAAGATGGTGCCGGCCATGGCGGAACATTCGATGTGCCAGCCCGGCCGCCCCTGAAGCCGCGTTCACAGGAAGTAAAGGGATAAATAACCTCCCGGCTACCCTGCTGAGCTGCAGTAAAGTGAAACCTCACCTTCCCCCACGGAGAGTCCCATGAAGGTTCGCCGGGTTTGGACGCTTTCCACAAGGCGAAATCATTGGGTGACTTCTTCTCACTTAATCTGTCAGCAGAGATGCTCAGATCACCTACAGACAAAAATGGACGCATTCATGTGGTGAAACGACTCATTACTTTGGTGACCCCAAGTAGAAATATAATATAAGCATCCTTCTTTTAAAATCTGACAAAAACTAATATTCATATTCAAGTCGTGTGATGCAACTATTTGCATATGTGTCATGTAAAGGATGCCCTCTGGTGGTTACATCCGGCTGTTGCATTTATTACTGCAACAGCCAGTTTAATTTACTTAAACTGGCTGTTCCATCTAAAAACTTTGTGACTGTTGCTCCGTCAGATGGAGCTTGAACTCCACTCAATGTTCGAAAAGCATACCTTCTCCTTCTTGTAAAGCTTTTTGATCTCCGACTGCTTCAGGGACCAATTTGGCATATGAGTGCTGTGTACTGGCGTCGAACTTTGAGGTGTCAAAGTACACGGAACCGTTTGATTCATATCTGTAACATCAGAGAACTGAATTATTGACGTGGTCTGTTTAGGCAGTGTGAGCCTGGCCTTCACTTTAAACCCTCCTCACCCGTAACCATTAGAGATGACCTTGCTCACAAACTCCACGATCTCTGGAACGTACTCGCTGACCCGAGTCAGGACATCTGGAGGTTGAACCTGAATTCCAAGCAGAACATCAGTAATTAAAGAGAAAATCAATCTGCCCATCGGCGCCATTTTCACTTACGTTCAAGGCCTCCATGTCTTTGTGGTACTCCTCCTCCCAGAATTTGGGCAGATTAAAGAAGATGGAATTCTCCGTGACCTGACTTCCAAACTGTTTGTCTAACCAATCAGCCAGCAGGTCTTTGGAGTTCTCCAACAGCACCTGAGAGCAAAGAAGCAGCGGTTACTAAAAATGACTGACCTTTCATCTCTAATTGGAACACCTGGGTTGCTTGGACTCACCTGGGCTAAAGGTTGGACCACCTCATCTGCTGCGTTTCCCTCCATCGCTGTCTGCACCGGCTGCAGAGCAACGCTAACAGCAGCATCGAGCCGCTCCAACATCTGCTTCTTATCTGGATCTGCTGTTGCAGCCAAGTGGGCCTTAAAGGGCTGCGGACAACAAGAGGAGCTTTAACAGGAAACCCAAACACACGGAACCGATTGGCAGTTAGCTAAAAAGGACTGAACACACCGTACAGCAGAAAATCCGCCCACCACAATATTAACCAGCAGTGACCACGCCCACCACAATATTAACCAGCAGTGGCCCCGCCCACCACAATATTAACCAGCAGTGACCACGCCCACCACAATATTAACCCGCAGTGACCACGCCCACCACAATATTAACCAGCAGTGACCCCACCCACCACAATATTAACCAGCAGTGACCCCGCCCACCACAATATTAACCAGCAGTGACCCCACCCACCACAATATTAACCAGCAGTGACCACGCCCACCACAATATTAACCAGCAGTGACCCTGCCCACCACAATATTAACCAGCAGTGACCCCGCCCACCACAATATTAACCAGCAGTGACCACGCCCACCACAATATTAACCAGCAGTGACCCTGCCCACCACAATATTAACCAGCAGTGACCCTGCCCACCACAATATTAACCAGCAGTGACCACGCCCACCACAATATTAACCAGCAGTGACCCTGCCCACCACAATATTAACCAGCAGTGACCCCACCCACCACAATATTAACCAGCAGTGACCACGCCCACCACAATATTAACCAGCAGAGACCCCGCCCACCACAATATTAACCAGCAGAGATCCCGCCCACCACAATATTAACCAGCAGTGACCACGCCCACCACAATATTAACCAGCAGAGACTCCGCCCGCCACAGAAATCCCAGTAATGGTGCATTTCCAATCAATACTGCAGGACATCGATGAGGATTAAAGCCATTTTCACCTGATACTCCACAGGTGGTACACTTTTTGGGAAACATTTGGATTTGGGTGCGGACTCAAACGCCTCTCACCTCTCTGGCACTCAGGACGTCCTGCAGAATCTGAGCAGATTGTGGTTGTTTCTCTTTGTACTGATCCAGCAGGAAGTTCTGTCGAGCCCTTTTAATGATCTGACCAACACAAGAACAGAACATTCAGACACTCCCAGGAACATTTCATCACAGCGTTCCGAGGCAAAGTCGACAAACCTGGAAGAATAAATTGTCACACTTTGTAAACGGGGTAATGCCACTGTTTTCCCTCTACCCATTTTAGAAAATTTTGTTTTTTAACACGGTCAGATTTATTATTTCCTGCCAGAAAGAAACAACTTTCTTTAAGATACTTTCAAAACTAAAAGAAAAAGATAGAAAAACACTCACTTTGTCATCAATGTCTGTGATGTTCATGCAGTAGAGAACATCATACTTGAAATAGTCCCTCAGGATTCGTCGTAGGATATCAAACGAGATGTATGACCTGTGTGGAAGATCAAGAGTCAGAGATGCTGCAGGCTTGTGTGTGTGTGTGTGTGTGGGAGCACTTTTCCCTTTTGTACCTGGCGTGTCCCATGTGTGAGGCGTCGTACACTGTCGGCCCGCAGCTGTACCACGTTACTTTATTCCCTTGCTGAGGAACAAACAGCTCCTGAACCCAGAGACAGAACAGATCAGAGAACATCTACGTGCACACGTATGACAGCGGCTGCAGCGTCTTCCTTTCCACATCGTACAAAAACAACCAGCGACATCTGTGAGCTGTGCTGCCGACGGCCACTAGGGGGGGCAGAGGTGGAGGATTGAAGCAGACAGGCCAGTCTGTGCAACATCGGAGCTTCAGCATCAACAACAAAAACACAAACCTTACTGAAGCAACAGGGAGGAACTCAGCTCCTGATGTGGGAAACGAAGCCTTGGGATGAATGAAAGTGGACGACTGATGTTTGTAACCCACCTTTGCTCTTGTAAGGCTGTTGTAGAGATGAAGCCGAGGAATGTCGGTTCCTGCTGGAGGAGACCATGGGGGCTGAACCCGCTTCCCTTTAGCTGAAAGGTTCCAGAAACATTTCCTTAACATGCATGTAGCATCATCAGTGTTGTGTTGGACAAAAAAATTAAATGACTTCTCGTTGATAAAGTATTTAAAATGCAGAAAAAGGATTGGCAGGAAAGTATTCTGCTGTATTGTAGCCTCGGGTCACGCCTGAAACATTGACTCATGACCCACAAACTGCCACAGCCCTAAAGCTTCACTTAAAACATCACCTTTCTAACTCACCACCACCAAATTCGATTCAGCTGCTGTGAGACACCACGCTGCACATGACAAGATGGGAATTCCAGCCCATTTACTGAGGGGTGAGGGCGCGACCTTTGATTGACCTTTGACATCAGTGCCACCTCTATGTGCACAAAACCGCGTAACGCTGTGATGCTCGATGCACCATTCTGGTTCTGGTGAGATGATATCAATAAATTCTGGCTGAGACAAACCGTCTGTTTGCTGAAACAATGAAAAAATGTGGCGTCCTCAGGCATCCTGGGGGGAGGGGGGGTGATTATGATCACATTCATGCATGAGGGGGGTGATTATGATCACATTCATGCATGAGGGGGGTGATTATGATCACATTCATGCAAGCTCATATGCCCTTTCTGGTTGAGCTGCAGGTCAGATCTGATCTGCTCTCTCTGGCACCTTGGTGACGGCTTCATGCCTTCATCCGTCTACTCACGGCTGCTCTCAGGGTTGGTGTCCAGCTGCAAAGCTGCAACGTGTCGGTACCAGCGCAGAGCATGAACCAGCCGTGAGTCTGGGGGCCGGCGGAGCAGCGCAAAGGCTTTCTGGTCAGCCTGGGAGGGACTGAAACCAGCCAGGTAGCTGCGTGAGGCGAGGTAGTCGTTCAGCGCAGCCCCCAGCGCCGCCTCCTCGTTTATCTGCAGCAAGAAGCCAAACTCAAAGGCTGCAGAAAAAGAGGGCAAATGGTCGGACACCATTACCTGGCAACAGTCAAATGACTGCAACAGATGCTTGGAACGAAAAAAATAAAATTCAATAATGTTAAAACTAAACTGGCTTCCTGCTGATGATAGGATCAATATCAACCGTCAACAAAGACCGACTAACAACAAACCAAATGAGGATAAAATAATGAAGGAGCTGGTAAAAAGGAAAGGTTTTGCAATCAATCTCTTTCATGCAGGTAAGGGTGACAGACAGGAACGATGATGTTTCAGCTCAAGTCAAACAGAGGTTCATTTCCCTCATGACTGCACAATGCAATTAATAAAACTGAATAGTAATACTGAAAATGAAACTTCAGCCAGGCATGTAAATTCAAGATGGAGAATTGGGACAAAGGTCGTGATGATCACGAATCCAGAAAACGAAACAGCAAAACATAATGGTATAGAGATGCATTTACGTGCATATGTCAAAACGACAGCTTTAAAATGGCATTTTTATCCACAAACATCTTATATAATATAATGTACACGGCAGAGGCAGGGTGCAATATTAAATGGAATAGTGTAAATTTCTGTATTTAAGTGTCATTCTTTCCACAGGTAAATCCAAACGCCATCTGAAACCTGAACACCTCAGCAGATTATTAATCTTAGCTGCATGAATGCCGTGCGTTTTTCCAGAACATCCATTATTTGTTTTAGATACTGCGTTATCTACAAACTGTAAATTTAAACACTCCCAGCTGCTGGGAACGAAGCTAACGAGGCTAATGCTAGCTCTGTAGCTGTGACAGGTTGCCAAAGAAGCTCAAATTGCAATGGCCGATTCATAGCGTGAATTGACCTGGTGCATTATCGTGGTATTAAATGAGCATTAAAGAGTATACCTGGCTCTGCTGAGGTCGACATGGTCACGGTGCTGCTGCTCTGCTGCTGATGCAACAATAACGTGTACAAAGCGAAGCCCGGAAGAAGGAACGCCGACAGTAGGAACTAGAACTAACATTTCCGTGTAAGCGCAGCCCGGGACGTAAATAAGTGTCGGACCCTCTGCGCGGAAGTTTGGCTGTGTTTTGAAGAGGAGCATGTTCTGAATAGTCTAAAAATGTTAAAACTCTCCAGTCCGCCAGGAATTTAATGAGCACAGCGGTAAATGACATTTTAACCTTTACGTTTGTGGAGTATAATAAAGGAAATGTCGCACATTAAGGAGTATATTGATAAATTGAGCCGTTACTATGAACGCTATACTGAGTTCGTGAGGAGGAATCCAGCTGCGACGGCACAACTGGAGAGCACCGTGCGGACGCTGTCCTACCTGATCGCAGGTGCGTGGCAGCACACGTTGAATGACAACTCTACAATGTCGAGTTATTTCCTTTCGGCTTTCACCTGGGTTATTTCTTTAGCGGTCGGGTTCATTTCTTACTATTACTAGCCAACATCTTTTGCAGCACAGAACTAACTTTGTGTTTTTTATTGATTTATTGATCTTTACTTTGCAGGGAGATTCACGGATTCACATGAAATCTCTGAACTGGGTAAGTAAAAGTCCATTATCTGTTTGTGCCTACTGTAGTTTTTAAAGCGACTATTATAGGATACTTCAGTATCCCAGCAGATCGGGACACGTCAGCTTTTGTTCTGGAACGTTTTGAGAAGAGAGCATTAGAGAGGTTTCATCTTTTTGAGGGGGAACTAAGTCTAAAAAAGTGACAGCGTAACTGTCAAATGGTTTGTCCGCTAGAGGGCGCTGTCATTCAAGATTCAAGATGAACTTTATTCATCCCCGTAGGGAAATTGAATTGTAGAAGCAGCCTAACGTGGATTAATATTACTGTAGTCTAGGTTTTGTATTTACAAAGTATAGAAATAGATCTTGTATAGAAATAGAATAAATATAATGCAAATAAGATTAGAACGTTATATATATATATATATTCTATAAAGATTTTTTTTACTTGAAACGTCACTTAACTCTAAATAGGAAGAGGAGCCATTTGACTTTTGATGAAAATATATAAAATATTAATAAATAGAATGAATATCAATAGATTCAGCCATGTTTTAATGCCAATATTAACCAGTCAGTCGATGGTTCTGAAGCATGAATGCAGTCTTTATAGTGCTGATGTTGTTAATCATAACACACATAGTCCCACTTCACATTAACCTTCAGGTCAGGCTAAAGTTTCACCGTTCAAATTATTTTTCAGTGTATTCTGCCTCCAATCTCCTGGTTCTGCTCAACGACAGTATTCTACGCAAAGACCTGAGATGGATCTCGTCCATGGTGAGCGACCAACAGCGTCATTGATGTTCATAATCGATGATGAAAGCGTAATCCCTGCTGCCCTGTTCAGTCCGTCTCCCAGCAGAGGCTTCTGACCTGGCTTTCTGTGCTGGAGTACGTGGAGGTTTTTGTGGAAATAAGCACCTGTAAGCTGTGGGGTGAAGTCGGCCGGTGGCTGGTGATCGCACTCATTCAGATTTTAAAGTATGCTAACTATCATTTCTTGCTTGGTTTTTCAGATTTCAGAAGGAAATGTTCACTCAATCTTACTGTCAGTGAGGTATTTTAGCAGTCTTATCAAGGCCCAAGGTCCAAACATTTCCATGAAATTATTAAATAATATTAGATTAAATTGCACATGTAACCATTGCCACACCCATGGGTACATATGTAATGGCTTTTGGAGAAGAACAAATATTTGTGTTAGAGTTTTAGGGTTTATTTTAAAGCTGTATTAACTAAACTAATTTACCATACAAACATTTGCAGATCTTAAATATGGTGCAAGTGAAAATGTTCCCTATTTAAGCCATTTGACCATCAGGGCTGCTTCTTCAATATTTCTATATTTACTCTGTATAAAGTCCATAAGTCTTCAAATCAGCATCAGTAAACTGACAAAACATTTTGTGTTTAGGGTCTGAACATCAGTGTTTAAAGTGGGAAAACAGTTTAATCTTCTTTCTACTTGTGTCTTCAGGGCAGTACTTCGTTTGATTCTTCTTTTGTGGTACAAATCTGGCATCCAGACCTCCCCTCCCATAATCCCCCTGGACAGAAGCGCAGAATTCACCGAAGGTCAGGCGTTTCTGTGCTTTAAACCCTGAGAACGGTGACAATAAATGCAGCATATTGTCAGTGATTCCACATTTGCAGACTTATAGGTTTCAGTGTATGTTTTTCAAGTCCTATCTCAGATGTTTGGATCTCCCCAGAAAGCTCTGACATCGTCATGGAAACCATTAAAGTCTCAGCTTTTTAATACATCTGTGTGTGTTTTCGTCTCCTCAGAAGATGAACACAATGAGGAGGCAGACAGCCCTTGCTTTGTTGGCCAGAGGTCAGGACGGGTCATCAGACCCATAAACCGCTGTAAGAAAACTCAAATATATCGTCTTAAATATATCGGGTTTTCTCTCCTGGTGTTAAATTACAGCCGGATCCACAGGTGTGTGTGTTTTAACACTGTAGAGACCTGGCACCATTTAGGGCTTTTGGATCAAAAGGGCTGGTTTCATGTTGCTCTTGCTGTAAATCCCTCAAAAGCCTGCAAATTACAGCCTTCAGTCCAGTTACTGGGATGTCAGGTGACTGAGATCATCTGAAACAAACAACCTTCTCAGGAAGCCGCAGATTTCACTCTGCTGTCCTACGGGTGTGTGTGTGTGCTCCCTGTAATGCAGCTCCTGCATTAGAACATGTGTAAAGTCATAATTCACAGTGAGGAATTGGCCGGATTCAAGTGAAAACCCGATTCATCTTCCAGCTGCAGGTGCGTCTTCTCAGGCCCGGCAGTGGGGACCACCCGGTCAGCGGACGAAGAGGAGCAGGAGCAGCTCAAACAGGGAGAAACTTCTCAGCAAACCGACTCCTCTGAACCTGCAGGAGACCATTGCCGAGTCTGTGTACATCGGGCGGCCGCTCGTGCACCGTATCCTTCCCTTGGCGATGGCTCCTCTCCTGTCACTTATTAAATTGTGCTTCGCCTCTATTGTATTTCATTTAAAATGGGATTTTCCTTAAAGCTGCTGTCCGGCCGGCAGTGCTCTGTCTGGGACTCTGTGGAAAACAGTCATGGAAGCCGTGGCTCATGTCAGGAGTCCTTGAACTCACCAGGTAAAGAGGCTGCCCCTCTCTTCCAGGGTCAGTGAATGCATCCTCCGCCTGAGGTCTCCCCCCACCCAGTCCCCTCGGTCACGAACAGAAGTGAAGCCGATGCTCACGTCTCACCCTTTTTCTCTTCTCTGTTGGCAGTTTTGCTCTTCTCAGCGAAACTAAATTTCAGAATCGTTATGAGAGGGCCGAGATGAGGAGGAGAACCTTCCTGCTGCTGTACTACCTGCTCCGCTCACCGTTCTACGACAAGTTCTCGCAGTAAGTTCCTCGGGAGGGGCCCGCTGGGCCGCACGTTCGACAGTTCGGACAACTATCACACCTGCTTGCATCTGCAGGGGGAAGATTCTCTTCCTGCTCAGGCTGCTGGCGGATCATATTCCAGGAATCGGCCTCATAGCTCGTAAGTTCGGTCACTATCCAAGCATTTCAACTTCCAGACTGGTTTTGATTAATTGTCACACCTAAACTAATGAAAAGTTTGTTACGAGGCGTTTAAATAACGATCGTTTCTCTTCAGGCCCTCTGATCGACTACCTTCCCACCTGGCAGAAGACCTACTTCTACAACTGGGGTTAAACCAGCGTCAGTGATGTGAAGCTGCACAGCCCCCCCCCCCCCCCCCCCCCCCGGAAAAAATCTATTTCCCGCTGCTGACGCAGCTTCAGTTATGATATAATTTTCAAGAATCAGTTTCTCTCTTTTTATCTTATTTTTTCCAGCCCAACGTTGTATAAATGTCAGAGTATCTAGTCGATATAATTTTCAGCCAGGACCCTCCGACAGCATCTTTGTGACGGTCGATATCACGTGGAGGAGGACGTCATTGCGTGGGCACCCAAACGTTATCAAGCCCTACAGAACGGCCCCCAGCACATCAGTCACGTGCATGTTCCTGGCTAGCCAGAGACCCAAGGACCCGACATCCTCCAACATTACCAATTTGACAGTCTGTGAACCCATTTTCATCTTATTTTATTTCCAGTCCTCATTTGATTTGTTCTGAAAGGATTCCAATAAACAATCACTGAAGATTTTCAACTGAAATATTTTACTCATGAAGATCTGACACGTGGTTTATGGGTTTTTTTTAATGTGTCGAGTAAAACAGTTTTATATTAGCTCGTATCAAGAATGTTGTTTGGATCACGAGTATAAAACTTTAATAAACGTGCCGCTTTGGTTTCGGCGTCATAGATGTTCTGAAGGCATTTTGCAGGATTTGAGTCTTTATATAATAAGAGTGGATCAGAAACACAGCTCAGGTTTGCATTCTTTATTTTCATACGCAATAAGTTTCTTTTTGTCACCTACAAATAAATTACTTCCACTATTTCAGGCCAGAGGCTTTTATCACAGGTGAGGACGTACACAGGCATCACCGTACTGGGGGGAGTGAACCGAGTCAGCGGTCCTGGTTGGAGGTCCATTCTGAATGGAACGTGAAGCTGCTGCAGGTTTGACGCGAGTCTCCCCCACACGAACGGAGGTTTCTCCCTGTGACCTCCCGGGGGTTGAAATATTTAGGACAGGGAAAACAGACCCCCTCATGCCGGAGGAGAAAGGGCATCAAACAGCAACACAGCGGTTGTGCCGTGCTCATCAGCTGATGTTTCATCATCACATTATTACTATGAGCTGGAATGTCAGACCTGTCCGGATTCAGCTTCTAAACGTTTGAGTTTCCCGTTTGTGTGTCAGTCCGACTTGGAAGAGAATAAATACCTGGAGTCATGAAATACTCGCCGTTTTCAGACAGAAACAGCTCAGTTCAGAGCTCACAAATCATCAAAAGTCATGTTGAACACAAAAAGTCAAAGAAAACCTGGCTGTGAACAAACAAGGCAAATGAAACTCTAAATATACTCTACACCTTTCTTAATATCACAAAAACAGAAAAACTCGAGCATGGAATACCTGATGAACAAGAAAAATACTTTGATTTATGCATATAGAATAAAATATAGTAAAATTAACTCTGGTGAGATTCTGAAATCTACAACCAAAAAAAAAGGGTGTGAAAGCACAACTCTGGGTTAATAAAAAGTTAACTGTCGATGTTTCCGTTATGAAAATAAAACTCAAATGTCTGGTGAGAACAAATACTGTCTCATCCCAATAAAAATGTTCTGAGGACCAGCAAAAAGCCCCTTTTCTTTCTTGCGTGATCCTTCTGGAGGCCGCTGGACTCACAGCAGTGGGTGAGTGAATGATCCCGATGGAGCGCAGCAGCAGGAGGCATCAGTACGAGCCGTAACGATCCTGAGAGCAGACGGAGGAAAGCGTGAGGACAAACCAACCCAACCTTCACCCTGACGTAGCTCTTCGGGCGTCTATCCTCACCTGGATCGTATTCATGACTCCGTTAGCGAGGACGGCCATCTTGCCTGCGACGGTCTTCACGCCTTGCTTGAACTGTGTAATATCGGGACCAGAGGGCAGCACGCTGTCTAAGCCCGAAGCTCTCCCTGACAGAATCGCAGGAGATTTAGAGCCCAAGTCAGAGAATAAATAAAAACTTTATTAAGACAATTAATTAGCTGTTAAATATACAGAAGTTCTGAAGTACTGTTTTTAAATCATTGACGGTTTAATCTACCCATAATGAACAAAGACCCTCTGTATATTCAAAGTAACTACTCGCGTAAGCGTGCTAAACCAACAAGCCACGTGCATTTTGCATGTGTGGCCACCAGAGGCGCTGTTGAGTCAGCGCACAAAACCGCTGAGGGCGTGGAGCAGAAACTCCACGAGCTCCATTGCCTAGCAACATCCTCTCTGGCTGATGAACAACAAAAACTCAGGAGTTTTTAAATCATCTGAATTTGGCAAGGTTGAGAAATGCAAACCTTTATCAGTTATTTGCCATTAATTGAGCGAGCAGAGGCGAGTGTGTGTGTCTCCGTGTGTGTCGGGTCGTCTACTCCTGCCAACCCTGAAAACAGCCACATCTGTTGCGTTTCAGCACTTCCTGGTTTTACCTTTACGGTCGCTGCCGTCTCCGAACAGGTCAGCTGAGCTGATGGAGGTGTTTCCAGACAGGCTCTCCAGTTTGGTCTTTGCCTCGTACTGGGAAAAAGGACAAACCCTCATCAAGACCTGGCTGGATATTAAACCTCCAGCGTGAGGCTCGTGTGTCTCACCTCGGCGCTGCTCTCCCGGCCAAAGAACATGTCTGAAGAGATCGCCTTTGCGTTTGCAAACTTTTGTCGGGCCTCGCTGGACTCTGAGACGGGAGCGTTCACTTCGGCTTTTCTCCTGCTGGGAAGTCTGCAATTAACCAGATCAAAGCGGTTTTTTTTAATTGTTCTGGCTGATAGGTCTGCTCATCGGGGGCATGGCCTTTAACATCAGTTAAAGCTCTGCTGGGACAGGGGAGCAGGTGTTGAGGAATGAGGCATACCTCTCTCCAATTGGCTGAATACTAGAGATGGTCACTTCCTCTTTGGGCTCCTCCTTCTCCAGAGCCCAGGAGGAGGTGAAGGAAGCGCTCCCGCCATCATTATCCCATCTGGATCCAAAACTGTCTCCCACTGTAAACGGGTTGTCCTTGTACCTGAAACGTAACCATGTAATTAGCATTTCCATCTCAAAACTGCTGAAGTGATCTCAAGCGTGGGCGGTGTCGCACTTTGGGGGTCCAGAGGTGAAGCCCGGCTCGTCAAACATGTCCAGTTTTGAGCGAGAGGATGACTTGGCCCCGATGGGGGTTTCCTGCTCGATCAGCTGCATCTCGGACATCACGGAGTGAGACACGGAACTGGGGCCGGAAGCACAAACAAAACCGTGACGATGGTCACCTTTTAAAGCCTCTAAAAACGTATTTGGGTGCGTAATTGTGATTCTTTACATTATTTATTAATCTCTACCGGTCTTACCTCCTGGTTCCTAAACCCATTCCCAGTCTCTCAGCCTGCTCCTTTTTCTTTCCCTCCAGGTTACGAAGCTTCTTCTCCTCCAGCTTCCTGTCGATCTCCAGCTCTTTGTAAGCCAGACGCATGGAGGCCACTCTGTGAAGTCATGTGATCAGAGCAATGGTGCCGTCAGCCATTATTCTGTTCCCTCCATCAGAATTTGCCCAGACTGTGTTCTTACATAGACTCCTCGGCTTGTTTTTTGGCCTCAGCTACCTGCTCCTCCCTCAGTTTCTCGGCAACTTGCGCCTGTTTCTCCACCTCAGAGAAGCTCTTGCTGCTCACCTTCTGAGCACCCAGACCTTTCTTTGCTCCGAGCTGAAATGTCAAACGCTGATTGGTTACTGCACTCTTATCAGGAGTGATGAGGAGCTCTTTCACAAAAGTCTAATTTTGACAGCCCATCAAGTCCTGGTTTTAGAAACTCATCTTCTAAACCAACCAGGAGGTCTGGATGAGGATGATCTTCCAAGTTAATTCCTGTTAATAATTCGATAAAATACAACTCACCCCTTTCTTGGCAGGCATTGGTTTCTTCTTCCCAATAATCGAGGGCTTCACATCTGCAACAGGGAGGACAATCTGTCGCATCAATCTCGGATTTCCTTCTGACTTGATCAGTCAAATTAATGCACAAGCTGAAACCACAAACTGGAAATAAAACAGCGAGCACAGCAGATCAACAGTTCTCCCTCAACACCCTTGTAAATAGGTCACACAGTGTTTCACAGCGGCCTCTAAAGAGCAACATGCTTAAAACCGGTTACTCTGAAAGCACAGGAAAGCGCTGAGCCGTCTCTATCGCGACATGCCCACACACACCTGTGTGCGGTCACACTCATCACCCGTGTGCGTGTGTTCTTCTCGTGGACACAAACACATGGCACTCTCTACACAACAGGACAAACCTGTCAGTCACCACAGATTGCTGCATTCACCTCTCCGCCTTAAACCTCAGAATCCATCAGTACTTGTTCCGACAAAAGGACCCTTGTTGACTCCTCAAGTACAATTTTACTCTCAAACCTAAAGCTCTAAAGAAGATTCAGTGTGATGATAGTTGGAGGAAACGGACTCACCGATGGAAGCTCTGGGCGATGTGCTTAGCCCATCAATGCTCGGGCCGTCCTCTGGCTCTGGAGAGGAGAAAACACCCAACAGAGAAAATCAGTCACCCACGACCGAAAAGCATCCGAAAACGAATTCGCTGTTTTATCAGAAGTGGCATCAGCCGATTAAGAATGTTGTTTATCCAAATGCCAGGACTCTAACAACAGTCCAGTCACGCTTCACGCTGGTGCTGCACTTGGTGACCCGGGCTGTTGCTTTCTGTTTCACACCTGTGCACATGCACACACGCGCAGGAGCTACTCACGGTTGTCATTCTGGGTTTTAGCTGCGTCGTCCTGCAGCTGAGGCGAGACAACGGCTCCATTCGGCTGGGGCTCAGACGGCGGCGACATGCTCCACTCACTCACAGGCTGCAGAAGAGAACGCGTTAATAACGTAAATGAATCAAGTTTATACTAATCGTGCATGATCAGGTTAAGAAGATTTCAAATGACCCAAACTTTGCACCTATCAAACTCATTCTGCACTGTATTTACATCTATAAAGACTGACAACATACAATCAGCTGCATTCATGCTGTTTAAAACAGTGTTTAAAAGAATCACCACAACCTGTGTGAGTTCTTCAAAGAAGTCCGTTTCTTTCTTCTCGCCCGCAGCAGCAGGAAGAGCGCCACCTGCAGGCGAGTCGATCCACAACTGCAGCACAGACAGAAGCGGCGTCTGTGAATTCCCTTACATACTGATATGGTCATCACAAGGCCAAACTTTTCTCTGCAAGCTCGTGTTTTTCCATCGTCATCGTCTTAGAAACGCAGGATGCAACAGTCAATGGGACCGTTCAGCTCAGAAGCTCCCAGGATCAGAACGACACAGCGCTTTTGAACAAAAGGTGTTTCTGGCGTGGACTTGTTGGAAATGTGGACTAGAGTGAGGGTCAAGAGCTACGGATTCAAAACACACAGTCCAGAAAGCCGCACAATCCTCCTTCCTTTGTTAGGAAATGCAGCCCTTCACAGTTATGACCACACGGATGAACTTCCTGTTAGCATGACCACCCTTAATATGTTACAATTTCAACCATTTTCAACCAGTGCAATCATGCAGTTTCTGTTCCTAAAGCTTCTCTGTTGGGGAAAATCAAACTCCGGCGCTCCGGCTCCCACCCTGGAACTGAACTCTCCCACAGTCAGATGGTGGAAAAGTTCCTCCAATTGTTCCTAATTTCTAATTAAATCTTGGCTGATAAAACCGCTGCTGTCTGCGTTTATCAATCTGTCCTGCGGACTCTGGACGAACCTCCACAGCTCAAAGACTCAGAAAAGATAACCTTCTATTACGCAACACGCCATCAACACGCAGGACAGAGGCGCTCAGCAGAGGTCACAACAACACAACAGGCTGATACTCACATCCGTGCCATATTTAGACAAAGCAGCCACTGCTAGCTGTCGGATCTTCTCCCTGTACATCTGGGCTGCGCGGCTGTTGTACTTGGCATTGGTGTCATTTGTCGAGCAGCCATGCTGGCGAAAGAACGCCGTCTTCAAAGAGAAAGAGAAAATAACTATGTAGAACTTGAGACAAGCGGAATAGCAACCCACTATAACTGAGTCCATCTCACCGCGTTGGCATTCCCGCCAACCTGCATACATCTGAGCTGAAACCAGTTCCAGTTGGAGTCCAACTCTGTAGATCTGGGGAACAAAGTTCAAAATCAATACTTACAAGTGACACTGAAGCATGACAGTGATTAGAAAACACACAATTTGATTATGAGCCAGAGGGCTTGAAATGCAATGATAAAACTAACAATAGTTTTAACATTTCATCATCTTTTGTTTTTATTAAACAGACTTCCTTCAGTCCCTTGTACTCCATAGAGGCCAGTATGTTTACTGCTGAGGGGTGTGGGTCAAATTAGCTTGGTCATTTCTCTCTGATGGTTCTCCTGGCATGAATTGTCCAGGTGATGCACCTTAACACTTCAGAGTTTTGCATTCATTAACAGGAAATTAAGAATTAAAAACACACCCTCACTATTGAGAAGCATGCAGGAACAGAAAACCACAACGCACGCTCTGGTATGCGTGAAAAGCTCCACCTGGTCATTAATTAAAAGGTTATTAAAACACCACTCATAACTTCAAAGAGACAAAACATCCACCTGCAACTGTGGCTGCAGTTCTAACACTAAAAAACCAACCTGATGAAGCTGAGGTGCACACCCAAGGAGCGGTGGATTCCAGAGCAGTCAATGCACAAGAACACACCATACGAGATACTTGCCCAACTTGGGTTTTTGGCGGCACAATCAAAGCATGCCTGTTGGAAGAATGCAATATTCCCATTAGAGAAGATTCCCTACAAGAAAACATCAAGCAGATCTGCACCTCAGTATTGTCATTGTATTCCCCTCAGCAAGGAGGTAATGTGACACAAACTAGCTGAATTTTTTTTAGGAAATGTTGATAATGGTCCAAGGAGCAGATGAATAAAGTTTGGTGACGTTCCAGCTTCAGGAGGGAATTTGCCCTTCCAAAGTTCAAAGAAAGTGGCGTAAGTCACAATATGAGAAATGAGCTTCTCGGCTGAGCTCCGCGCTCTCCGAGCACCTTTTTCCTGGTGTTATTACTGCAGAGGTGCTGGGGAACCGCTGCTATTAATTTAATTTGCCTTTTCAAAAAGGCTTTAAAGGCCTTTGTGTATTTGTGCACACGTCTTGACAGGGTCAGGTTGGAGTTCCGTCAGTGAGCCCAACCTTCACCGGCTGAACTGATCTGAATAATAATCTCATGAGGGAGTTCTTAATTCATGCACAAATACTTTCAATTCACAGGAGGAAAATGGCATTAAGCAACATCAGCAAAACTACTGACACAGACATAAAGGTAGTCAGATAGACTATAATGTGACATGATTCTGGCACAGATGACATTTAATGCTAAGACTCAGCAGTTTTATCACTGTCATTAATTTATAAGGCCTTTTTCCTGTATAACAGAACCAAGACATGTCCATTTCAGAAGAATCAGCAGTTAATGTACTTGTCAAAATATTAAAAACATTCACGAAAAACCAAAATGAATTTATTATCTTCAGGAAAGACTTAAGCAGACCAATTTCTTTTTTTTAACATATGTCGATGTTTATTATATTATCTGTTGCTTTCAACGCGTTTAATAACCAGTAATAGTCTCGTCATGAATAAAACGTATCATTATACAAAAGAATGATGATATCTGAGGATATATCTTAATAGACGAATAGATACATCAGTCAACATATGGTAAGAGAAGCAGCCACGTAGCCAGACTTTAAACCGTTAGCATTAGCGACATATGGTTACAAATTTCAATCTCATTAAATATCACGGTCACAACATCCCTTTAACGAAGTTCATTTACGCTAAACGGTTTAGTAACACATCGCCATTTAAACTGTTAAAGGGTAAGCAGCTGTGTGGTTCGCTTTACCAGCATCCACTCATCGTATACGTGGCCTTTATGTTTCGCGGATGTACCGGTGAGCTAGCGCCCGTTAGCTTCGCGTCAACGTCCCCCACAGAAGAACCGGGCCTAGCCAGCAAGCTAAGCGCTGACAGAGAGAGAACTAGCCGAGCTGCCAACGGCTCCTGGACCGACAGATTAAGCTAAACGGTGAAATCTTCGTGCGGACGGCCGCGAAGTCTTATTCCGTTACCTTGTTGGTGGGAACCGATCTCAATCTCTTGAAAATTGTGAGAATTTCGGTCTTATTTGGGTCCGTAGCCATCTTGCCACTCTGACGCTTGCCACCGGATGACGTCAGTACGGGTGCTTGGCGGTGGCAAAATTAATAGCTCAATAAATTTGGCCAACTACGTGCAATTATCAAGTTTTTAATAAAAAAAACCTATCTCGTGGATTTTTGGGATTACAGTAGAAAAACAAAAGGTTGCGTTAATAAACAATACGGTAGTTAAATTCCGTTTCAACTGTCCACCCCACCTTTTATTTTACAATTAGCATAGATGTAACAGTTCCTTTTATATATTGTCTTTAAATTACTCTACAGTATTTTAGAACTTAATGTTTATTTAGGTATTTATTTAAAAGCTTACTATCCATCCATAATCTACCACTTTATAACTTTTCAGGGTCATAGAATTGTTGCTGACAGCCTGTCCAAGCAATTATTTTTTTGCTTCCTTAATGACACAATGTACTTATGTCCAATGTCAGCAGGACTTTGATATGCTACTTTTTCATAACTATTAGCTTTAGAAAATTCAAGTGGGCTTCCTTTATTTTTCCAAGATCTTTCACCGTTTATCCAAGAGGCTTCTCCAGTTCCTCAACTGAGGGGTTGTTGACAGGATTTTTCCAGCCTCCTCTTCAGATCATCGATGTCAGGGAGGAGGCAGAAAGACCTTTCCGCTAAGAAGGCACCTGTCTGCGTGTTCGCGTCCAAAAAAAGTACCAGAAGATTGTTCTTTTCAAAAGGTCGCCCAGCATTTCTATTGAAGATCAAAAAGGAGGCAGCAGCCAATGAGTCAATAATAAACAAAGAAGCACCGAGCAAAAACCTAGTGGTAAATCACCCCAAAAGGTCAGTCAACTGGAACACAAGTCGCTCCAGTCTCCAAGGTACCTGAATGCTCACGGTCCACTGCACCTCTCCAGACTTGGGATGACGCCTTATGCTGTCCACCAAATGCTAACAACCGGTTTTTATATTCACTTCGGAATGCACAATCTGACAAATTTACAATCATGTTCAACACATCTTGATTTCTTGTGACAAGCTCTGCCTGTTCCAGCGCCCTCAAGGACGAGAGGTGCCAGCGGATGAGATAGCATCCAGGAGGTCATGCTGACCTGTTCAGAGGTTGGGTTTAGGAGATAGGATGGACTGCTACCCGCAACCTAACAGATATCTGCTTGTCCTGCACAATATTTACGCAGCATTCCTATATCCTACTCACGCTGTTAAAACTTCAGCATGGCGAACGGCACTTTCAGCATGATTAAGTAGTGAGAGCGTTCTGAGACTGCTGCACTTGAAAACACACCCACGTATGCTTACATAGAACACAGATATAGTGATGACATTTGATTATATTGGGTGAATATATGATGGATCATCAGCTAAAATCATGGCAGTACACACGGGGCCCGGGCTGTGGGCCGATGAAGACTAAGCTTTAGCAACATCCTACCTACCTACCTACCTACCTACCTACCTACCTACCTACCTACCTACCTACCTACCTACCTACCTACCTACCTACCTACCTACCTACCTACCTACCTACCTACCTACCTACCTACCTACCTACCTACCTACCTACCTACCTACCTACCTACCTACCTACCTACCTACCTACCTACCTACCTACCTACCTACCTACCTACCTACCTACCTACCTACCTACCTACCTACCTACCTACCTACCTACCTACCTACCTACCTACCTACCTACCTACCTACCTACCTACCTACCTACCTACCTACCTACCTACCTACCTACCTACCTACCTACCTACCTACCTACCTACCTACCTACCTACCTACCTACCTACCTACCTACCTACCTACCTACCTACCTACCTACCTACCTACCTACCTACCTACCTACCTACCTACCTACCTACCTACCTACCTACCTACCTACCTACCTACCTACCTACCTACCTACCTACCTACCTACCTACCTACCTACCTACCTACCTACCTACCTACCTACCTACCTACCTACCTACCTACCTACCTACCTACCTACCTACCTACCTACCTACCTACCTACCTACCTACCTACCTACCTACCTACCTACCTACCTACCTACCTACTAATTCTGACTTGTGCCCGGTGGGTGTTGGCCTCCGCCAGGGCTGTGCCGAGTCTCCAATTGTGTTTGTGGTATTCACGGACAGGATTTTGGGGTGCAGTCGTGGTGAGGAGTGGTTAGAGTTCAGGCACCTGAAGATCTTGCCGCTACTGTTTCCAGATGATGTGGTCCTGATGGCACCATCAACCCTACAGCACTCGCTAGGTCGGACACTGCTGAGTGTGAGGCAGCAGGAATTAGGACTGGCACCTCTAAATCTAAAGCAATGGTCATCAGTAGGAATCCGATGAACTGCCTACTCCAGGCGGGTCATGAGTCCTTGCTTCAAGTGAAGGAGTTTAGGTATCTCTTGTGTATGAGTGAGGGAATGAAGCACCTAGAGCAACCTAGAGACTGGAGAACCAGAGCAGCAGGTGTGATTTTGCAGCCGCACCTTTGTTGTGAGAGGGAGCTGAGCCAGAAGTCACTCTTGTTTCCTACCCTCACATGTGGTTGTGAGGGCTTGGTCATGACTGAAATAAATAAGGTCACAGACACAAGTTCTACTATTTGTTTAGGACAATCTGCTATGTTTTAATGCGAGCTATTGTGTCATGTTTGATATTAGCAGTAGATTTTCATGCATTAGCATTAGCATTTGAGTTTCCAATCCTAAATTGGAGCTCAGGGTACAAATATACTATCCATGCAACATATCAGCAGTGAAGAAAATGCATTTATCAATTAATCAATTATTACATCAATTCTAAAAATGTCCTTGCAGTGGATTTCCTCAGTGACTGATGACACACCTCAAAGAAATGCAGCTGCTATCCAAAATGAACATAAATTGATGCAAATCAGGTTCTTCCTGTTGGGTGAACTGTGGCTGAGCTCCCTTCCTTATTCTCAGACCTGTTGTTAAGCTGGGAGCCAGAAAACTTTTGTTTGTACAGATTCTCGGAAACATGATGGAGGCAGGAGCAGCTCTGCTGCTGTTGCTCCTGCAGCTGGGCACTCTTTGCGTGACCTCAGATGCCAACTTTTATGGAAACAGCGTCAATTTCATGGCTCAAAAAAGGAATAAAGATGGAACATTTATGGTAGGAAGAGCTATTTTTCTGTTTCATAATCTACTCAAAATAATCAAACCAATAAACAAACAATTAGTTTAACTTTAATGTCATTCTTTTTCCTTGAACAAGTGTCAAAACATCATTTTCTCACTTGCATTGGCTCCTGCACAGCACAGCAGTTAGCGGTATATTGCCAACACAGGTTTTTATGGTTAGCACTCACCATGCAGGACCCCGGGCTTATGTCTCTGCAGGTATAAATGAGAAGGAAAATCTTAAACAGGAACTTAACTGATCTTAACTAAACTAACTCAGCTCTACTTACGTCTGCTTCCACAAATCTGGCAATAGAATGGAGCTTTAACTGCTGGTACGCTTGGATCTGTGGTGCAAGGCAAATGCTGGACAAACTGGTAGAGGACTGATCAAACATGGGTTTACAATTGGTAATAATCAGGGATGAACCAGACAGTCCCATGGGTGTGACACACACACACACACACACACACACAAACACACACACACACACACACACACACACATTAGCACACACAGGTATCCCGAAATGATGCCAGTTATGAGTGAACACATGACTAAAGATATATTAATTAATTTAATTAATCATTAATGATAACAAACAGACACAGACAAACAAATGCTGCTGTCACATAACCTCATGGTTATACTGGTGCAGGTGCTACAGAGGCATTGGGGTTATTGGGAGAGATGGGACAGAGACACTGGTCAAACTGGGACAGAGTGGGTAAATGAACTGGTCAAACTGGGACAGAGTGGGTAAATGAACTGGTCAAACTGGGACAGAGTGGGTAAATGAACTGGTCATACTGGGACAGAGTGGGTAAATGCAATGGATAAATTGGGAAGGAGGTCATACTGGGACAGAGTGGGTAAATGCAATGGATAAATTGGGAAGGAGAGAGTAAATGAACTAGTTATACTGGGACAAAGAGGATAAATGGACTGGTCATACTGGGACAGAGTGGGTAAATGGAATGGATACATTGGGACGGAGAGGATAAATGAACTAGTTATACTGGGACAGCGAGGGTAGATGTATGTTGGTCTTGTCATGAATAAAAAGATAGTTCGCTGCTGGTTTCTCCCTGTGTAACTGTGGTTTACTTCCCTCCCAGTTAAGCTTCCATCACAGGCAGAACGGCAGGAACGTCTGTCAGAATCAGACAGAATTCAGGTGTGACGATGGAGTTTGTACCAGCCTCAATGGGTCCGGCGTCGCACACACAGACCAGGACGATACAGGTCAGGGAAAGTGGTGTCAGTCAGAGAGCTTCACCATGGCAACCATTCAGACAACAAAGTCCTTGTTTAGGCTGAGGTAAGACCCGCCCACATATTCTTTATTCTTTCTTTCCATTAAAAAAAAAAAAATTACATTCTCCTGGTGTTTGTGCCAATTATTACCACTTTTCACCAAAGGAATTCCTCAAATTAGCATCCACAGGATGGGATCAACAACAGAAGATCAGCTCAGAGTCTTTCTCTCATTAATGTTTCATATTATCATATAAGTGAGGAAATGGTTTGGGGCTTGAACATTTATCGGGTTCCAATTTTACGGTCTTCAGTCGGAAAATAAACAGCATGATGTCTGAAGAGTTTTAATTGACATGAAGTACGTACAAAGATCAGGTAAATTACTGAGTTTTGGCAGGTTGCTGTCCTCAGACACAACTGGCAAGTCGTGTCTCAGGACAGCATTCCTCCGATGGGCAGTGCTGCCGTGCGAGAACTTCACACAACCCTCACCTGGCACTGATCAGTGTGAATCACCTGTGTATTCAAACATTCATGAAAACTGCATTCCTGGAATGAATCAGATTGTTGAGATTATGATGTACTTTCGAAAAAGGTGGTGATGAGAAAATGTATCTACATAGAGGCTCAAATCTGTTATTTTCAAAACATTAGTTTGTCTTTTTTCCATTTTAACTTTCTTAATTTAACTTTGGCGACTTTCTGCTGCTTCACGCCATGTTGTGACCCCTGCGCAGCTGTAAAAGGGCAAAATAAATGAGAATAACCAGGTTTATTGAACTTCTGCTGTGTGATAAAGAATAAGATAAGAGAACTGCAACGCACTGGCTCAGTCAGATTAGAACAATAGGAGTTGCTGTTCGGTAGTATTTTGGGGGTTTTGCCAGATCAGAAATCCAGTATTTCACTTCTGGGAAAGTCCGTCAAAAAAGATATGAATGAGGAATTGCAGGAAATAGAATTAGAAATAGAATTCCAATTTTGTCAAGTTTCACCGGTGGAACATCTCTGTGGTTTCAGAAGCTCCGGCTGCTGCTGGTTACCGAATAGGGAAGGAAAAACAACGTGGACGTCAGAAGCGGAGCTGAACCTGGGAACTCGATCAGACAAGTTAGGGTACAACCACTGTCCCGTGACAGCAACAGTGGCTGCTTTACGGTAGGAGAGTTAAAGCATCACACTGTCATTCCCTTTCATTACGACTGATATTAAACACCGACGGTGAGAAAACAATGTAAAAACAATTTAACGGGGAGGGGTTTATTCGCTACTGCATTCGTCCACCAGGGGTGTCGATTGGACGTTGAAATTCAAAAAACTGTCGCTCAGTGTCCAATGGTCTTTTCCTTTAGGGTTCCTCAGGACTGTTTCTCAAGAATTCCTCTTCTAGCTCACGACCCAGATGGAGATCACGTGAAATGTAGCTTTGCCCCAAATGCCACCGTCCCCGTCAACGTCTCTCTGGATGAGGTTAGCTTAACACCAACTTCACTTTTTGAGTGTGAAAATCGAGTTTCTCACCTTGACTCGAAGATTGTGTTGAGTTTTTTTATTTTTATTTTTTTAATTCAAGGACAGTTTTTAAAAATTCATACTTGCACATCTAGAGGACTGTAAAAATGGAATATCTGTGCTAAATTCCTTTCAGGAAGAAGCTATGGTGGGTGATGTTTGTTTTTTAAAAAGCACACTAATGCAAAGCCAAGTTTGTTAGGTAACATTTTCAAATAGGTTAAAACATTTATTGTATTTTGAATTCAGATAAAAGATTACTTAAAACGACCTATAAAACCTTCCTAAATCATGAACAGTAGGAAAATATTGGACTGGTTTCCAGTTGTGTCGTCTGGGAGTTTAAGATGCTCAACGTTTGGATTCAGCTAAACTGAAGCAGCTGGCTGTTAGCTTTGCTGCTAACAAGGCTAACTAGACCATCTTTCTCCTGACATGTAGCTGTTTTACATTTTCAGAGATACCTTCAAAATTCTTCTTTGAGAACATTTGTTGTGCTTGTCTTAAAGGCTGGATGCACACTAACGAGGACAGGACAGGTCGAGACCGGCGTCCATGTGTTTGAGCTAATGCTGGAGGATTTCCCCACCAAAAACATCACGTTATCTCACGCTGATGGAACGACAGAACAGCGGACTGCGCTCAATATGAGCTCAGGGCCACTCTGCCGAGTGAAGCTGCAGTTCTCAGTGGAGGGTGAGAAATCTAAACGAGAGTAAATTAGACTCAAATATAATTTTGCCATCTCTGCTTATTGTGCTTTTGTGTGTCAGTCCTTCCTCCACTTCTAAACTGTGAGGCTGGTCGGTCAATGCCTGTGTTCCTGTTTCCGACTCCTTCTCAAAGCAGCGTTCTTTATGCTACCGTGGGTCAGAACTTCCAGCTCACCGCTGCAGCTCAGGCTTACCATGCCAGGTACGTGTGGCTGAAGTTCACAGCTGCTGGATGCACAAAAATGAAGATCATGGCCGTCACACCTTTGTTGGTCAACGGTTGTTTGTCCTCTGCTCTGTCCTGAAGGATTAGTAGCTTCCAGGTGAGCGGCCCAGCGAATATGAACAAAACCTTCACAGAGGGGCAAAATGGAAAAGCCCAATTGACCCTCAACTGGATCCCGCAGGAGCGGGACGCCCACAGATCGGCCCCCGTATGCTTCACGGCAGAGACAAACCAGACGTGAGAACCTGCGTACGGCTCTGGTGAGGTTTCTCATGCTTCAGACGTCCCTCTGAAATCTGACTTTTGTCATTCAGCCAGTCCGAAATGAGGTGTGTCGTTGTCATGGTGACCCGGTCCACGCACCGTCAAGGTCAGTCAACCATCTTTACCCCGTGTGCCTGAGAAACGAGTGTAATATTCTCATGCATCAGAGTGGAAATGTGTGGTCAGACAGGTGTGATCACTGACCTAAAGGACCAACTCCTCAACGGCTAACAAATTAAGTTACCAGAGTTTGCACTCATGCCTGTAAATGGTTACCCGATCAATGCAAACATGACCAAAAATGTTGATTTATGTGTGATTTGGTGATATTTGGATCACTGACAAATGATTTCAGTTGGAGGAGATTTGATGTTTTTGTGAAAGCTTAAAAGTCTGTTCGGGGACAAATGTGGTGGAATCCAAAGCTCCAAAGATGTAAATAAGTTTGAATGACAGGGGTGGCCACCGTTCAGTGCTTACCAGACAGGATCACGGTGACGCTGGAGAAGGCGTCTATGCCAGACCTGGACATGAACTACCTGAGGCTCAAAGACCCAACATGCTCCCTGACCTCCAACCTCACCCACATCATTGGTGCCATGTCCTTCACCACCTGCGGAACCAGAGTCGAGGTTTGCATTCTCATCTGTTTGCCAGTGATCGTGACAGTGGCAGCGATGGAGACAACTGGGTCTTTTTTGTGTTTTGCTCCAAACAGGAAGATGGTGACTACATCGTTTTCGCCAACAGCATCACGTCCTTTCAGCTGCCCAACGAGACTATAGTGCGGCGCAGGACGGTCAACATTGACTTCTCTTGCAGGTTTCCCAAACTCCTGAGCATTTCCAGTGGCTTCAACATGCACGACTCTGACTTCATCTTCACCGAGACCAACTTTGGCACATTTGGCTACAGCTTTGACATTTATCCTGACAGCAGCTTTACAGAGAAGATGCAGGCTAGAGCTTATCCAGTGTCAGTCAAGCTGTTACAGACTATTTATATGGGGATTCAAGCAAAATCCGATCTCCCAAATGTGAAACTATTTGTGGAATCATGTAAAGGTACTCCTGATGACAACTCCGACAATCCCATCTACTACGACCTGATCAAAGACGGGTGAGTCCTGCTCAGCTCCCCATTTTTTATCTTGCAATTTAGGTCCTTAATTATTTTTAAACTTGATTGTTGTTTCAGGTGTATAATGGACGAGACGGTTAAAATCTACCCTTCCAAACAAACGACATTCAACTTTGAATTGCAGTCCTTCAAATTTACAGATTACGACCAGGTAACAAAACTCACAAGGTCTCAAGCTGATCATTAACTTTGACTCAGGTCTTTCTAACCCCCCTCAACCCCACCCCCCGCACAGGTCTACATCACCTGCTACATCATCCTGTGTGACTCCGACAGCATCTTTTCCAGATGTGCTCAGGGCTGCATGAAGAGTCCGACCCGACGTCGCCGGCGAGGGTTGAGCCTGGAGACCGAGAGACACTCCATCGTCCAGGGTCCTCTGCAGTTTGTGGAGGAGGAGTTTTCTGTGGCGAGCGTGGATGACAGCAGCGGCAATGCGTATACGCCAGGGAGACAAAACAACACGCCTGTCTTTGAAGGTTCATCATGTCTGTCTGTCTGTCTGTCTGCCTGCCTGCCTGCCTGTCTGTCTGCCTGACTGTCTGTCTGTCTGTCTGTCTGCCTGCCTGCCTGACTGTCTGTCTGTCTGTCTGCCTGCCTGTCTGCCTGCCTGCCTGCCTGCCTGCCTGCCTGCCTGACTGTCTGTCTGTCTGTCTGTCTGCCTGCCTGCCTGCCTGCCTGCCTGCCTGCCTGCCTGCCTGCCTGCCTGCCTGTCTGCCTGCCTGCCTGCCTGCCTGCCTGCCTGCCTGCCTGCCTGCCTGTCTGCCTGTCTGTCTGTCTGTCTGTCTGTCTGTCTGTCTGTCTGTCTGTCTGTCTGTCTGCCTGCCTGCCTGCCTGCCTGCCTGTCTGTCTGTTTGTCAGCAGGAAATATACAGCAACATTCTGTTTTCCTCTTCAGAGGTTCCTTCAGCACCAGAGTCGGGCTCAGTCCAGCGTGTTCCTGAAGGCAGCTGGAACATCCGACAGGCTCTCAGCTCAAAGATCAGCACCGCTGTCTTTGCATCGCTGTTCCTCGCGTCCCTGCTGTTGATGGTCGCCGTGGTTGTTTACTTCACCATGAAGAAAAAGGCAGAAGATCAGAGGTTGCTTCTAGCTCCAGCTTCAGTCAAATCAGATGTTCGCTCATCACTGTTCACATGATCTTTATACAGAATAAAAACTGCCACAATTAGACACTTTTTTACAAACACAAACTCTGGTGGATTTATTCCCATTTAAACTGTCATTTACGTCATATTACCATATAGAATCTCATTAAGGCAAAGATTATGGATATTCCAAGACCAAAATTCCTGAGTTACTAAAATGTGTAAATCAATCAGTCATTGCATGTTATTGATTATTGATTTAATGCTTTTATCCTGCATCTCAGTGTTTTCTCTTAACTGTAATGAGAGATTTAGTTCTATTTTTCAATCCTATTCTGTTTAAGCTCTGCGTTGCTGTTGCACTCGTGGTCTATCAATATTAAATGAGTTTTAAAAACCAAGCGACATCTTGTGTGCTGAACTTCTATGAGGCTGTCATATTGTATCAATTAAAAGTGTTTTTATTCATTGCAACTGTTTGTTGCACCCTTTTATTGTTGCAGCAATGTTGATAACACAAGGTGTCGAATAAAGACATTTTTAATTTAAAATTATTTTTTTGTTGAGGTAGGTATTATAAGGGACAAGCTATCATGAAATAAGCCATGCGAAATAATAATACTAATACTACTACTAATACTACTACTACTACTACTACTACTACTAATACTAACAATAATAGTAATAATGTTATTTTTGATCTATATGATTTGGTTTCATGATTACATTGATCATATGAAATAAAGGCATATGATTCATGTAAAGAATGTGATATTAAAGAATGGAAGGTGTTCTAGTACTAGGGGGAGGTGCCAGTTCACCTTCAGAGCACAGCCAAGGTACCCTTAACCCAAATGCTCACATGCAATGAGCTGGCGACTCGACTGGGGATGTGACCTGCCTTCATCCGTATGTAGCTGATATAGGCTCTAGTATCCTCCCTGGGATAAAGCACTCAAGAAAAGAAGTCACACATTCATTCAGGTGTTCTTATTTCTTTATTCAAATGTAGCGACAATGCATCCAGAGATTGTGATTACATAACTGTTCATTGTTCTCTTAGTTTGGTTTGCTCATTCCCTGATTCTTTGCACCTGTGTGCAAAATGACATCAAACCTTTGAGAATCTGATAAAACTTGTTTATTTTTTACCATCTTTTTATGTTTTTCTGTTGCTTTCATGCTCACATTTGTTATATAATGTTATTTCCTTTAGCCCCGCCCCCTTTAAAGAAGTAAAAAGGTGTAGAGAGTCAATATTGAGTGGTGCTGCACGTTAAGGTCAAGGACGACAAGAGACAACACTTTTTAAATCAAACAAGAAGGAAACTAAACCTCCACCCACACCATAAACATGTTGGAGCTCTAACCTCTATAGCTCAGAGTTTGGGATGTGAAAACCTCTCCATTTTCAGTTGACCTCAGAGGTTGACAGCAATTTGTATTTTGCAGTTTTGGATCTCCTGGAACGATATATCACCACGGCACACAGCAGAACGCAGCCAACAATGAAGATGATGTTCAGACCCAGAGTCGGGCTCAGACCAGAACCTGCAGATATATTCATAACCATCTGTCACCCTGGAGCCTCACACTGAGTATCAGCTCTGCAGAACCAATCAACCAACATCAACACTTTTCTGATCTCTGTCAATGAAAAACGAGGATCTGCTACATAACCTTTGTTGTCAGAAGGTACAACCAAGTTTAAAGGACCCTGGGAAATGGAGTGTCTTGAAGTCTGATCCACAGCCTCTCTTCGTCCACGGCTGTTCCCTTTGCTGATGCATCCCTGAGAACACCTGGTTCCAGTAGTGTTGGCCATACACAGGATGACTGAGCACGTGATGTAGACCTGCAGACCCACACAGGTCACCTTCAAAGGTCAAGGTTGAGGTCAGTTTTACCGTTAATGCAGTAAAAAGGACAATGTACCTCCTGATAAGCACCGATAAACTCAAACGCCTCCATTCCAAATCTGAACTGAGACCTGGAGCTCTGGTAGATTTGGACCGTGTTGTCTTTCACACACCTGAGGTGGTAGCACGAGTGGGGAACAGTTTCGAAGCAGAACTTGACTTGTGAAGGTATTGCTGCTGTGACTGTCTTACCCGTTCTCGATAATGGTGTAGGCTATGCGAGAATTAGGGTTGTCATAGGGCGTGGCCTTGCAGGACTCCACGAACAGCTCGGTGTTGGGAATAGAGGAGGTCGACTCGATTTGCATGAACATCATCTGTTTGAGGTACACATCCACGGGGTACCTGCTGGAATTCATTGATTGCCTGAAGCGATGGCTCTCGTAGAACTCAAACTGGAAGGTGAAGGCACCGAAGCCCCGCTCAGAAAAGGCGTAAGGGTTTTTGTGCCTGAATCCCAGCGTCAGGTTAGTCTGCTTAGGAAAAGCACAAGAGAAGGCGATGTCGACATCGTGGTGCCTGGAAATGATCAGACTTGGATCGGCAGATGTGATGTCATTCATGAAGATCACGTGGTCCTCGTCCTCCTAAAAACAGGAGAATTTAAAGGATTACAAAAGCAGACAGACTGGAGTTCAGTGTTAGCTTAGCCAAACCAACACCTACTGATTAGTCTGGGATGCTGTCTGGATATATTAATATTGTGTATTTAGATGTGTTCCAACAATAGTTGCTAACAGAAGCTAATGCTTTTGCACGCTAACTGACGATGAGCCGCACCTCCACCATAGTTCCGCAGGCGTTCAGGGCCATGACAGCTACCAGGTGGGTTGCGTTGGAAAGTCTGGTCAGGTTACAAGATGAATCCCCAACGTTGTTCAGATGCAGGTTGTTCTCGTGCTGCCTGATAATTGAGGTCTTCTCCACCTCCACCTTAATTGTTGTCTCATTACAGGTGACAACAGCTTCTGCAGTTAGTGCGAGACGTGTTGTTTTTTGTGATGAACGGAAATCAAGGCTCATGAATAATTCAACATGTGAAGGGTTCCTATTGTATCAATGAGGAACTTCAGTGTTCAACTAACCATGCCGTACAACGTCAGCGACCACGCATCGTAGGTCGGACTGATAGACCTGGGACCGTCTGACATGTACATGAAAATAGATTTTTCCTTAGAGTTTCAGGGAATTACATATTATCCAATCAAATGGTTTATTAAAATCTCACCCATCTAATGCTTCGTAAACAAAGCAAATAGGAAAATGGCCATTTATTTCATTCTGAGTTGGAGTCCATTTGATGACGTATTCCTCTACAGAGATCTTTTGCTTTAAAATCCCTGTTGGTCCTGTGAAAATCAGGTTAACGATCCTGCAAGAAAGATTTCAGAATATTAATCAACGCAATTAGTTTGAATCGGTTTTGAGTCCGGGAAATGGGTCCCCATTAGATCTGATCTGGTTTTATTACCTTGTGTTTTGTGCTCTGGCTCTGACGGTGATTTTTAAGGTTTGGTTGACGAAGGCAGGAAGATTCACTCCATGCCTCGGAGTTGGTTCCAGGAAAATGGGAAAGTAATCGCCCTCGAGGCACGACGGTGCGCTATGTGAGTCCACTGAAAATGAGACGATGGAGAAGGCTTTGAGCTGAGGAACTTAACTGGGCAATTTCCAAACAGCCATTAAAAAAGAGTAAAAGTAAACCATGTATAGAAAACTGCAATGGAAGCCTGCTGAGAGGTGGGATCGTCGTGCGATAAATCCTGGGGGCCGCTGTAGTAGTGTTGTAGGCAGTGGTGGCGTTAGGAAGATTGGTGGTGTTTCTGATGGTATATGTGACGTTCAGAAGAGTGCTGCTGTTGTTGCTCTTTAACACGATTTGCCGTTTCTGTCTTCCCACTGAATGAGGGTGCTTGTACGTGTAGGAACCATCTGAGTAGGACAGACTGATTCGACTTTTGGGAAAGTCCTCCACCATGAGCTCGAAGGGATGGAATCCATAAGATCGGAATGTGTGCGTAAGGGAGCAGGAAGTCTGGAGACAGACAAAATCTTATGATACAATGTGAATCTTTGTCTTCATTTCTGTTCTACATGTTCTGCAGGTTGGTTTATTAAACCTAGATTACGCTCTTGGTGTTGTCACCAATTTCCATGCCTACAATTCATCAGTCCAAGTTGAGTATCAAAGGTTGTATCAGCGATTCTGAGCAAAAAAGAAAATTGTTAATTGACAGGAGGGGGGGCATAACAAAAAACTCCAACCAATGTTGGCCACCCACTGTCCATAGAGGCTCCGAGAAACACTGTGATCCAACCCACTTCCAGAACCACATCAAAGTGTTCCAACCAATCACAGGGCAGAAGGGGTGTTCTGCACCAGCTGTGTTTCAAGCTGCTGAAGGGGGGGTGGGGGAGGGGCAGATGGCTCTGTTATGTTTATTGATTCAACAATAGTGACGTCGCATCGCTGATAAAACCTTTAGGTGAAATCTGGGCTTTTGTCCAGGACGAACGTGTAACATCGGTGACGCTGAAGGTTTTATTTTTACCTGATTTAACGTGAAGCCGCCGAGCAGACCACACAACCCACACTCGTACCGAGCTTTGTTGGTCGCTACTCTGCATCTGACATGGTCGCCATCAGGGTCAAACGTGAGCAAGTTGAATGTCCGTTGGCAGTTCCTGGTTACCCTGTAACATGGGAATCAACATATATTGTCTGCATTCACGCGGGTTTGTTTTCACTCTGGTCCCAACGAGCATTGTGCTTCCATGACGACTGACAGAAAGACATGCTACTTCGGTTTTACTTGATTCCAGAGAGATAAGGGTCCCCGATGGCGACACGTTACTATGCTACACTTTGCACACACACTTTCCATGTAAAACGTGCGGTGTGTGTGAATAACATCATGTTTCTTTGTAAAAATTTGAAAAATGTTTCCTGTTTTCTTCGCACAGGAGCAGCCATTTTTCAAAGTGCTGTATTAACACAATGACTGCGTCATGGTGTCACAATATAAAGCTTAGAAGTGTCAACCTAAACCCTGCCTGTGTGAAAGTCCCCTATGTTTTAATGTGATCCATAAGAAAGCATTAAATGCTAATTACCTGAGCACTGGCATCATGGTAATGACAGGAGACCTGTTCGATTCGCCAGTATCAGAACGGATTCCCAGGTCCACATGTGCCATCATTCTCCAGTAAGCCATTGTGCTCCTGATGTTTGATATCCAGTACCCCTGACCGTAGCGGGAACTTATGTAAATAGGGTATCTGTTTGAAGAAATAATTGATTAATGAGGAGGGGAAAGGTACAAAATTGGTCATTGCTGTCTGCTGCGAAGTGTGTACTTTAAAACACCATTACACTTTTATTGATGCTGGAACTGCTCACCTAATCTCAAAAGGCAGGTTGGTTCCGAGTGCTCTTTTAGTCAGTGTTTCTTGTTGGCACCAGTTGAGTCTGTAGGAATTACTGGCAATGTGTGCGACTCTGTACACTTTCTGGGCTCCACAATTACCCAGTGAACATGTGTAAGCATTCTTATTACAGTAAGTTGTGCTTTGCTTGTCACGGAATTCCACCTGCATGTCATGGTGCATAAATGTTTAATAAGCTGTTTAAACCATGACGTTCACGTTAAGTTGAAAGTCATTCTGCTGCAGAAACATTCGAAGATCGGCCTACCTCATATTTTCCATCTGAATATTTTGGGATGAAGGTCAGCGATCCCCCAGTGAACCTGTAGTACGACTGGTATCTGCTGGACCAGGCCGATGCAGCAGAGACCACAAACAGCAGATGTAGCAGCGACATGGCGGCGGTCGTCGTCCCCGCCTGCAGCGGTCTTAAATATCGTCCTACAAGGAAATGAAGGAGATAAATAAACCTTTTGTTGGCACAGCCCCACATATGTGAACCTTTCAAAAACATCAATCAAGTTTATTTTGTTTTCGATTTACAGACGGCACCTGTGACGCCCAGGGCGACCTGGCGACATACTTGAACGCGCAGTTTCAGTCAGCAGTGTTGGATGGAAAGTTTTGCCCTGGCGCATTGAGAATAGTGCAGGGGCTTTCTGGACCACCGTCTGGACATAACTGAGGTTGTCCAAAATCATGTCAAGATCATTCTTTTGTTAAAATATCTTTGAATATCTCACTGCTGAATCAGCAAACACACTCAGTCCTTTGTATATTTGTAAAAAGCAGGTTTTCATTGATTATGACCTATTTATGTGAAATTAAAAGCGTGTTTCAAAATGCAAAGTGGCCTCAACATTTCCAAACTCATGAGGACAACAGGCAGAAGCTTGAAGTCTGCTGAAGACCTCAGGATGTTACTTGACTGAAAGTAGTAAGCGTTAAAGAAAATAATATAAGATCATTAGATGAAAGAATAATACTGAGACTGGCTGAACATTTTGGTCCCAGATTTCGGCCCAGGACAAACGCCAGTAGTAACAATAGGATCTACTGTAATTAGATCGCATTATTGGTTGCTGCGTTGCATGTCAGGGAATCATTTAGACTGCAATAAATAGCCAGAAGAGGAGGTTGCATAAAGGAAGGTGTTTGCACTGCCCATCTAAAACATGCAGTCAAACGAGAACATTAGGACGTATAAAGAAACTAATTTGACCACAATGGCACCAGGAAGTTTACGCGAAAACTCCTAAATTCCTCTTCCCGTAAGTGTAACAGTGTTGGCGGCTTCTAAGCATTCTTAACTGTCAGCTGAGCTTAGATGCTTGATGCTCATGCAGGTTATTAGGTATTACTATGGATAAAATCAGACATATCTAACACTGCACCCATGGGTGGTATTTGACGGATGTACTTTGACTTCTTAATTTTTTTGCATACAGCCTCCTGTGACTAATGGTAGGGTGTTGTGCTGTTAAATGCTCTTTTAATTAAAGCAAACATAGAGGTTGAAACGCACCCTCCTTCTCTTTATTACTGCTGCACAGGCAAGTCAGACAGTCATCCACCTTTGGGATATGGTTTCTGCAGAGCAAATTAGCAGATTCCTTCCATCATAGAAACATTTCCATCTCTGTAACTGTATAATGACCCTGTTAATTAGCCACAAGGTAAATGAAGCAATGAAGACCTGTTCCTCTGTTTTGTTTTCTTATTAGTGATTAACTTTGTCAGTTCAATGGAAGGTATACCGGTAATTACCTCTGGAATTCATGACAGCTCTTGTAAGTTATTTCTTCCATTGTCTGATTAAAGTGAAAGCAAAAGCATGGTGTTCCCGACACCTGTCAGACTGGCTCTGCACAGCCAACGTTGATTTAATCTCACCACTGTTTCACTGGTTCTTCCTCAGCTGTCAAAACTCACACAGATACAGTCAGCTTTGCTTTTTTCTCTGCTGTTTGGACCGGCTGTCAGCAAGACACTCAACAGTGTCTAAAACCGGGTGATTGTAGAACACAAACAAAAAAACAACTCGATGTCACAGAAAGTGGCTGCAGATAAAGTGAAAGACACAAAAATATATTTGTGTGCTTCTGAGATTTACTTTTAGGAATTTGCTTCCTGATGTAGATGTAAGATTTTTGATCAAATTGTTGATCCTGTTTATAATCAATAAATAAAAGTTTGATGAAGTTAAAAAAATGCAGTGCTCAGCTGTACAACGACCGGGCTGAAATTGAACACTGTGGGTGTTCATCACAATTTGACTTTTAAACCTTCAGTGTTTTCAGGATAATATTTTAAGGACCTTCTTCCAGCATCGGCCTCTCTGGCATTGACATGATGGAAACTCTGTCTTTGTTTCGTTTTACCAGAACCAGTACTGCAGCTGCTCTGTTGCTCTGAAGATGAAGTGGTTCTACTCTCTGCCATTCTGTTTCCAAACCTGCTTTTTATTTCTGTTGCTGATTGTTCTAAACTTTCTTAGGGATTTGCAGGATTATCTGTGAAGGCAGTAAAACTAGAAATTCACAAATTAAATGTATTTAATGTCTCACAGTTTGGAACATTGGCAACATTTATGGAATGCTGCAAAAAAAGTTTGAACTAAAAACATTAAAATATGTAATGTTTTATGACCTTATCAGAATTAACACTGATGCCAAGTTAAAAGCTGTAGGCGTTGAGTGACAATCATGTGTTTTATTCCCACAATGAAAGGTGAGGTTTGATGGAAACAGTTTTAGAGCAGCTCATTGTTAGGAGGCTCTGTGTGCATGCCACCCAGGGAGGTGTTACCTCCCCTCACAGGTGCAGGTATATAAAGAAGCTGCAGGTTTGTGGATTCACAGGACAGAGGTGACCGTGGTTTGGAGCATCATGGCTTCTGTACCTGTGCTCCTGCTTCACCTGCTGCTGGTCTCGCTGGCATCTGCGTCCCATAACTTTGGTGGGACTGCCACCTACACCTATAAAGGCAAAAACCCTGACGGAACCTACAGAGTGAGTATGATTCAGAGTGAGAAACTTTAGAGATATGGTTCAGATGCAGTCTCTGACGTGGAATTTCACGCTGTTTTACGATCTTTGCAATTTTGTCTTTGTCGTCCTGTTATGGTTGCATAATTCTGATTATAGAAAAAATGTTTTTACAAAAGCCAGAGAAGCCTGCGAACATACAAATATTTATTTACAAAATATAAAAAATATGGTATTTCTATTTCTGCAATCGCAAGTGCAAACATTTTGTTTTTGCACTTTCACAGGTTAGCTTTAGGTATCTACGCTGAGCCAGGACGTCATAGAGTTGATGTGATGAGTGTGTTTCCCAACAGGTAGAATTCCGAACCAAGGACACCTTTGATGGCTGTCAAAACTCCCACCACTGGTCATGCTATTCCAGCAACTGTGGCCGTGAAACAACAACACAGACAGGAAAGATTGATAACAGCACCAACTCACCAAGATACACGAGGCAATGGTGCGAGACAGAAACTGTCTCCACAAGAGCACTTCAGAGTGATAAACCTTTTGCCATGAGGTAGCCCTTTGGTTTTGTAACTTGTGATCATGTTATGATGTTTCTCTGAGGGTTTAGAAGTTTTTATGGTTGATCTACAACATTCAATGTTCTCTTTAACAGTGCAGGAAGTTGTTGCTGGATACAGACCCGCAACTCTGTTTACTCCTGGATTCTGATGACTGCTATAGATTTGGGAGTCAGATCTGACACAAAAAACCCCAACATGTCTCCAGACATCGCCATTCTGCCATTCATACGGTATATCTGTGCAGATGTTGTCAAACTGGTGCAGTTGGTCAAACCTGTCTGCTTAGAAAATGACCCGAGCCTTAATTAAAAATCCTGAAACCAGTTGATTATGACTGACCTAATTCATGTGCTACAGATAGAAAATATCATGTTCATCTGGCAGGAAATTGTTTTGTGTCGTTTGTTCATCCATTTTCCATTGATAAGTGTCATTGCCTTTTTAAAGGGTGCCTCAAAATTGTCCACGACGTTATGATCTGATGGCCTTTGACCCTGACGGAGATCAAGTTCGGTGTAGATATGGAACTCATAACTCTCGAGAGTGTTCCAGGTGTAACAGACCAAGTGGCTTTACGTTAAATGAGGTTGGTAAAAGCACGTTTTCACTTTAAAACAAACAATCGATCCTTAATTAACTCTTGTTTGCTCATATTGCTAGAATTCGTGCACATTAAGCTACTATTACTCCACGAGTGATAGAAGAGTTTATGCATTCGAGATGGTGGTGGAGGACTTCCCACAGCGCACTATCAACCTGCAGTACAGTGACAGATCCACCATCACCAAGAGCCCACTGATGATGAGGAGGGACAAGCGGTATTTGTGGCCAGCAACAACAGCAGCATCCGCATGGCAAACAACCCCGAATTGGTGGTCCTGGTGGAGGACCACGCCAGCACCCACAACATCACAAACCCCGTATTGGTGGTCCTGGTGGAGGACCACGCCAGCACCCACAACCTCACCAACCCCGTATTGGTGGTCCTGGTGGAGGACCACGCCAGCACCCACAACCTCACAAACCCCGTATTGGTGGTCCTGGTGGAGGACCACGCCAGCACCCACAACCTCACAAACCCCGTATTGGTGGTCCTGGTGGAGGACCACGCCAGCACCCACAACCTCACCAACCCCGTATTGGTGGTCCTGGTGGAGAACCACAACCTCACCAACCCCGTATTGGTGGCAGACGTCATCAACAACATCACAGGCCTCTACGACTTCAGCAACCACATCGTCACCTACGACTTCAGAAACCACGACTTCAGCAACCACATCGTCACCTACGACTTCAGCAACCACATCGCCATCTACGACTTCAGAAACCACGACTTCAGCAACCACATCGCCACCTACGACACCAATGATGAATATGAACGCAGCCCCTCTCAGTAAACTGCCCCTACAGTTCTCCTTCCTTGGTGAGATGTTATGATTTAGAAAATGACACACAGAAAAATAAATTAAACACGTCCAAGATCTAAATCTAATCTTGACTTTTAAAAGTTATTTGTCATTTATAACATGCAAATCTTCACTTTTAGTGGATCCTCCTGCTCCCTCCTGCCGTGAGGGCGATTACCTCCCAAAGTTGGTGAATCCAACCCCAGCAAACAAAGAATTTATCCAAGCAGAGGTCAACAATGAAATGCAGATCAAAGTGAAAGGTCAAGCTAGTTATTCAACGTAAGTGAAAATTATCTGACAAGTACGTGTTTTTGTCATTTTTAAAAAAAAACTTGAATATACTTTAAAGATGGTGGGATGTTGGACTCAGGATTGTGTGTCAAAATATTGTATTTAACATTTACATTACTCTACACAATTAAGCATGCAATGTTAAAAAATGTTTCTATTACAGTAACTTACAGATGTGTGTCTGCTTTATTGTCCTAAAGGATAAATGACCTCCTCATGACGGGTCCCCTGAACATCAGGTCTTCAAGGATCTCAGGAGACACATTTGCCATCAAATGGACACCGACATCAAATGACGCAGGAGAATTTCACCCAATCTGTTTTGCCATTGAGGCCACTCGTGGGTGAGTTCTTTAAACGTCTTTAAAAATTCCCTTCACAGTGAAGGAAAAGTAATTTCAGGTAATCATATTTCAGCCTCCGTATTTCACCATTTTCAAATATGCTCTTACTATACCTGCTCCAACTCTGTTAACTTTGGAATAATTTCCGCCGATGAATGTGGAACCTGGTTGAGCAAAATAAATCAATAATGTTTACAATGACGCAGCCCGAATCGCCCTGAATCCAAGCACCTTTTCTGTTGCTCTCCAGGTTCAATGTATATCACTCAGAAATGAGGTGTGTTCTGGTAAAAGTAGTGGAAGATAAAGGTAAGTGTCCTTCAAGATATCCGGGACTGTAACTGATTTCAACTCTCAAACATCAGAATGTCACATATGGTCTAAATCTGCTCAGTCTAAGTGGAGAAAAGCTCAATAATGCCAATCTTCTACTGTTTTTGTAGTCAGATTACAACAATTCTATGAGACCAAGTCAGGACCGAGCACCTTTAATTGTCCTAGAACAAATATGAGTTAAAACCTAAATGTATTCTCACAGTTAGCTCCATGCTAACATGCTCCTGATGGGAACATGTGCTGAATCTAAAAAGACACGCTGCAACATGCACGTTTTTGCAGTTTGTCCTGTGGAATCTGTAGGGACATCTGCATGTTTTGATCACTTCAAAATTCAGTTCATTCATTTATAACTGTCAGCAGCAACCTTGCCCCCCACTCTACCCAACTCTAAATCTTTGTTGCCTTTTTCTAGTCCAAACCACGGTGGTCTGCACCGAAACCTCGATGATAGTCACTGTTGACAAGTCTACGTTTCCTCGCCTCGATAACAATCATTTGCGGCTCAACGACGCCAAAAACACGGCCTGCAGACTCACCTCCAACAGCACGCATGTCATCGGCATCGTCCCTCTCAACTCCTGCGGCACCGAGATCAAGGTGAGGCGGCGCTGACCTGCGGGGGGGGGGAGTCGTTGGCATTGCTTTGACCATTGATTATAAATCTGCTTCCTTTTCAGGAGGACGCAAACAACCTGTACTTTTATAATGAAATCACCACAGTAGACAATATGAAGGATGTGGTCACCAGGAAACACCTGCTGGAAGTCCAGTTCTCCTGCCAGTACCCCAAACGCCAGAACCTGACCCAGGCCTTTAGTATCCACAGAGAAAACATCACAGTGCTGGAGAAAGGCTTCGGCACCTTCACCTACGGCTTTGAGTTCTACACCAACAGTCAGTTCCAGATCATGGAGGATCCGAGATCATACCCTCTGGAGTATGACATCGGGAGCCGGATCTACATGGAGATCGAGGCCACCACCACAGTCAACAACACCGAGCTCTTCGTGGAGTCGTGCAGCGCCGCCCCCTACGACATTCCAAACTACGTCCCAACCTACCCCATCATCGAAAATGGGTAAACGACAGTCACGCGTCACTAAGGTCACTGAGCAGCCGAGCAACTCTCTTCTGCATCCTCTTTTTGTCTTCCTCTTTTAGGTGCAACGTTGACCCCACGGTCATCACTCATCCTCGCAGCCACCCCAGAGAGTTCAGGTTCAGCATGGAGGCCTTTAAGTTCATCGGTCTGCACGACCAGGTGACGTTTCAGGACTTTTGAGGGCTACATGAACTTTCGTTAAACTTTATGTGTCGGAAGAGGTTTGAAGTGTAGTAAAGCTTAAAATGAGCAATAGAAGGGCCTCCTCACCTTGAACTGATGGATTGTCTGGTTGCTTTTGCTTTTAGCTTTTAGCTTTTGCAGCAAAATCCTCCAGACCGTCCACATTTGTGTGATTCATCAGTGCTCTCGTAGTTGACAGTCCGGACATATCAGTAACGGCTCCGTATGGGGTCGAGTCTGCACATTAATGGCAGTTTGACTGGGTGACTTTCGTAGAGCAGGAACTGTTCGAGGAGCAGAGGTCTGACTGGCGTTTGCGTCTCCTCTCAGGTGTACATCAGCTGTCAGGTCATGATGTGTAAAGCTGGAGACCCCAACACCAGGTGCTCGCGTGGATGCCTCAACTCCACGAACAGGTCCCCCCCACGTTGGAAGAGAGAGGCCGTGTCCCAGAGCGGCAGGCACTTCATCTCCCAGGGTCCCCTCCGTTTGCGGGGGTCAGCAGAGAGCGGCGAGCTCCCAGGTAAGAAGCGCAGAGGTTGGCGTGATGGCTGCCGCCACTGGGGTTCAGCTACTGACCGATCCTCTCTTTCCTTCAGTCCTGAACCTGAACCTGGTCTTCATCGCCGGGTGTGTCCTCGCAGCTCTGGCTATGATCAGCGCAGTGGTCGTGTACAAAACCAAGATGTCCGGCCTCAGATACCAGCCGCTGCCCACGCAGGACAGCGACACGGCCCAGTGAAGCAGCCGTCTCCCGGTTTAAACAGCTCTTTATTTCTGCAATAAGCTAATTTGACATTTTAATGATTGGGGTTTTATTCTACAGGGTTTTTCTTTTAGATTTTTGTTTCTGTTTTCTAAAGAAAGTGTCAGAACTAGCACTAGACCTCACAGGTGTGTGGGATCTGTTGTCAGAGGCGGGGAACATTGACGATACCTACAGCAGCCCTGGTTCACATGTCTGTGTTCCCAACCGTGTTCCCAGTCTGACTTCTTACGGAAATGAAACACACACACACACACACACACACACACACACACACAATGGGTTTGGATAATGACACAGTTTTATTAGGTGTGAGGTTCTTGGGTCAATTTCAATGTCTTACATGATTCATGGATTTAGGTGCTTCTAAAGATGCTTTTGAAAACAAATAAAATAAAGAGACTCGATGTTTCATTTGTCCTCCTGGCACGCGCGCACACACACACACACACACACACACACACACACACACACACACACAGACATGCACTCATTCAGTCATACTTCAGTATTTGATAGATTCATTAATTTTGCAGTTTTATTTAAAAGTGTAAAGTTAATGAATGTTCTGGGCACAGCCCCACCTACGCTACAGTGTGTCCCTACAGTCGCCACAGTTTGCCGGTGAAGTTTTAATTGAAGGTCAACTGATTATCGTTGGTCTGATCTTATTTCAGATTCTTATTGGTAGCCCAATCTGTGAGTTTCGATCATAATTTCATCACATTTATTTATTTTACAATGACCATAAAGCTCCTGATTCTGAATTTGTTTAAACAATGTGTATTTTTACTAGTGTAAAGATTCACGGAGCTTCACCCAGTTTATGCAGCCGGGGATCAGACCGCCAAGGTCCCTGCCTCCGGCTGCTACCCAAAACACAATGCACCCGACCCCCTTGGCCCCTCCTGCAGGTGGTGAGCCCACGGGAAGGGGGTCCCATGTTGCCTCTTCAGGCTGTGCCCGGCCGGACTCTATGGGTAGAGGTCCGGCTACCAGGCGCTTGCCAGTGTGCCTCACCCCCAGGCCTGGCTCCAGGAGGGGGCCCCGGTGACCCGCATCCGGGCAAGGGAAACGTAGGACCAATGTCATTTTCCATCATTAGTGGGCCTTGGGCTACGCTTTGTCTGGTCCCTCACCTAGGACCTGTTTTCCATGGGTGGCCCTACCAGGGGCATAAAGCCCCAGACAAGGGAGCTCCTGGGATCATTGGGACACGCAAACCCCTCCACCACGATAAGGTGGTAGCCCAGGAGGGGGTCTTCGAGGGTGCATGGGAGTTTGCCCAACCAGTCCACGTGTGTTTTGTTGACTTGGAGAAGGCATTTGACCGTGTCCCTCGGGTGGTCCTGTGGGGGGTGCTCCGGGGTGTCGGGCCCCCTGATACGGGCCGTCCGCTCCCTGTACGATCGGTGTCAGAGTTTGGTCCGCATTGCTGGCAGTAAGTCGAACTCGTTTCCAGTGAGGGTTGGTCTCCGCCAGGGCTGCCCTTTGTCACCGATTCTGTTCGTAACGTTTATGTCCGGCCTCAGATATCAGAACAAGAACAAGATCACGGGTACAAGCGGCTGAAATGAGCTTCCTCCGTAGGGTGGCTGGGCTCTCCCTTAGAGATAGGGTGAGAAGCTCTGCCATCCGGGAGGAGCTCGGAGTAGAGCCGCTGCTCCTCCGCGTTAAGAGGAGCCAGATGAGGTGGCTTGGGCATCTAGTTAGGATGCCCCCTGGACGCCTCCCTGGTGAGGTGTTCAGGGCATGTCCCTCCGGTAGGAGACCCCCGGGGAGACCCAGGACACGTTGGAAAGACTATGTCTCTTGACTGGTCTGGGAACGCCTGGGGATCCCCCCGGATGAGCTGGAGGAGGTAGCTGGGGAGAGGGAAGTCTGGGCTTCTCTTCTCTAGGCTGCTGCCCCCGCGACCCGACCCCGGATAAGCGGTAGAGGATGGATGGATGGCTGGATGGATGGATGGATGGATGGATGGATGGAGCTTCACCCATTCAGCTATTACTAAAATACTGAACTATGACTAAAAGACCGAACTCTGATTAACTCTTAACTGAAGAATGAACTTAATATCAGTAATATAAAGCCTACTGCTGTAATATTTCATTACATTTCAGCCATATTTTAGTACCATTCTTTCAACAGTAGTAGTTGTAGTCCACCGTGTCTGCCGGCAGGCGGCGCCACAGACGGTCTGTTCGGTTCTTTATCGGGAATTTGGTGCAGAATCAGTTGAATGTGGGTCACCTGATTATTGTAAAAGACCGATTTTATTCCAGATTTTTATTTAAAGAATAAATATTTCAATCAAATTAAACGGAGCGGGACCCTGTGTAGCTCAAAAACACTTTATTTTCTTATGAATAAGAAAATAAAGTGCGTGTACAACAATGTACATTTTCACATTTGCTCCGCATTCAGGACGAATCCCGTTTGGAGATAAATAACTCCGCGGAGGTGGATTTTGAGTTGTTTATTTTTGATCTATAACATGATAAAACTGCAGCTTTATCTAATCTTCCTGCTACAGGAACTTTTGGCTGCAGGTTCCCTCCTGTTGGCAGCCCGGGGAGCCTCTCCTCCCGCGGTCAGCCCGGCTAATGAGCAGCGCTCCCCGCGCCGGCCATTGGCTGTCCCGACCGCCGAGGCTGGCAGGCGCAGGCGACGGAGGAGCCGCATCGACGGACCGTGGTGGGAATACCGAGACGATACCCCTACAGCAGACACCCGCAGCAAAGCAGAGGGCTGATTGGGTTTTTTTTAAATTTATGTTTTCGAGTTTGTTTTAATTTTTAAAGCGATCCGAATCGTCGCTAATGTTCAACGTTAGCAGGAAGTTTTTGAAGCGAGCGATGATGTGGTGACGCGACGCCACCGAATCAACGGGAAGCTAACGTTAGCAGCCGTGCTAACGTCACTAAGATTATTCCCCATACACGGCGTTTGGATGCATATTTTATGACTTTATTTTAGACGCGTTTCGTGGTTTCGGAAATGTAACACGGCTAGTGTTACTGGAGTACATAGTTTACTTTTGTAGAAAAAAAATAGAGCCAATGCAAAGACACATAGTCGATTATTCGCAAAGTAGGTATATGAACTAGCGTTGGCTAACTAGCGGGCTAGTAGCTAACGTTAGCTATGAAACTGACTTCAAGCCAAAGAACTGCTTCAAATTAGCTAACAGTAGCCAATCTACCCTCGTTTGTACGTCAGTCAACTCTGTCGCCATATGTCTACCTGGTTGGAAATGCTATTATGTGGGTGCCGAGCTTTATATTAGAGGATGGTGAGTTGTTTTGACAAACAAAGATAGCCACTTTACTTCCATATTCAGATATGCAATCATCGAATCATCACCAGCTTACTTGATGCTAGCTTGCTAACGGAGGGTTAGCCGGCCAAACTTGGGATACGGCCCCCGCTGCTCACTTCATGTGGGTTTCTGTTTGAGGCCTTAAGGGAAAAATTGCCCACCTTCTTCACAGCCTTAATGTGTCCCAGCCTCTGAATGGAATTTATACGCCTTGAATGACATTTGTGACGGCTGAACGAAACTCGGAGGACAGAGACAATCTCGAGCTTTTCCTGGCATCTTGAATAAGTTGGACTACAGGAGCTTTTTAAAGGAAATCGTCTTCCAAGGTGAGTTTCACACACTTAAACCCATCAGCGGTGCCTTTCCCCATTAGTTCTAACTGAGATCCGAGTGTCTACTGGCCAACACCGGGCTGATTTAACCATATAATGATTAAACTGTTATCCCTTTAGGAATAAAGGAGATGCTCAGGGTTCCGTTCATTCATTCCACCACAGTGTTTCTCTCCTCTTAACTAGCTGTTTGGTGGCTTTATGGAGCTCTGTCATCCTGTGGGACGGATCATCTCGGGATGCTGAGCAATCCTCCCTCAGGGAACGCTGGGCCCGACTGGGCTGACCCGCGTCTGGAGTGCCGGGACGTGTGTGTTGAATGGGATGTTAGCGGACGAGGCTCGGTGGACCCGAGTGGTCTCAAACGCTGCGACGGGTCAGCTGATGCGGGGGGTGAGAGGGAGGCCGGCGCCGCGGGCTCCTCCTGCGTCCCAATTCATGCCCGTCGTTTCCCGGAGGCGCGTTAAGCCCGGCTCGCGTGACTCTTCGAGGTGCAGTGCAGACTAAGCTGCTGGGTGTGTGTAGCGAGGTTCTAAATCCTCAGGCCCGTCCGCCCCGCCGGCGTGGGACTCCCAGGACAGCCGGGGGGGGGGGGGGGGGGGGGTGACGGAGCAGCTTCAGCTGATTGTGGTGTCTCTGTCTCCAGCTTCTGCAGAACTCGCTGATTAAATCACGCCAGAGTTGCACTGTTGAACTCGCTGAGCGCTGCTCCGGTTCCTTCCCCGTCCGCAGAGTTCTGAACCAGCTCAGCGAAACCACCCGTGTTTTTGGGTTTTTTTTGAAGGTTCGCAGTCTTTAACGTAGCCGTTTTTATCGCGAGGTCTAAAAATGACACTTTCCAGAGTGGAACCCCCCCCAGAGTCCTAAGAATAGTACAGAGCCTCCATGTCCGCGAGCAAACGTGCACGGGCTGTTGCTCATGGACGAGCTTCTGGGCTTTTCTGGGCTTTTTGTCCCTGCGTGTTCAGAGATGCTCGGCTGCCTCTCATGACCACTTTGACAGGAATCTTTCATATTTCAAACGTGTCAGATTACACCAGAATCACTCTCCCGGCAGAGACCTTGTCGGTGACCTCCATGGCGACCACGTTCCGGTCCACCCGGAGCTGGTGCTGCTTGCCTGCCGCCCTTGTTTAAGAGCTACTGTTGTTCAAGCCCCGGTGATACCGGTCCCACAGGGAGAACGGGCCTCGGGAGGGTGTGTTTCTCCGCTCATCTTCTCTGTGCTTGCAGATGATGTGCGAGGTGATGCCGACCATCAGCGAGGCCGAAGGGCCCAACGGGGGGAACGGCGCCAGCCGGCGGGGTTCCGGCTCCCCTCTGCACTCGGACTCTGAGGGCCACTTTGAGTCGCTGATGGTGTCCATGCTGGAGGAGAGAGATCGGCTCCTGGACACTCTGAGAGAGACTCAGGAGAACCTGGGCCTGACCCAGAGCAAGCTCCACGAGGTCAGCCACGAGAGGGACTCGCTGCAGAGGCAGCTCAACACGGCGCTGCCCCAGGTAGGTCCACGATAATCCCGCTGCGGAGAAGTTCTGAAGGTCCCAATTATCCCTTCGTACCTCTGTGGAGGAGGCTCAACCCACCGGGTTACTTCCTGTCTGCCTCGTGGGCTCCCCTGTCACCTGTGAAGTGGTTGTTCCCCCCAGTCTGGAGGTCCCACCATCAGAACCACGTTCACGACCACCACCCTCGCCTCTGCGTACACAACACGGACTTCTGTCCGATCCTTCAGCTGGTCCGATCCACACAATACACGTCTGGACGGGCCGTAATGGTTCTGCTGGTTCCTTATTCTGCCACTTATCAAAGATCTCCTGCAGAACTTCAGCTGAGGTGCAACTAACTAACCCTAACCCTAACCCTAACCCTAGGGAATAAAAAAATCCCGCCGGCTGGAGGAGGAATTCCAGGAAGAATTCATTACACGTGTGCCACTGATGTTTCATCCTGAGGGTGCAGATTTGGATCGGAGAGGTCCAGATTGGATCCAAAAGCTGCCAACACTATAAGAGAATTCTGTCCCATTCTGGCCTCCCTGAGCCAGGAGAACCTCCCACGGTCCTGAGGGAGATGGGTCTGGACCCGTAACGGTCCCAGTTAGGCTGTGGTCTGAGCCCTCACACGCCAGACCTGCACATCCTCCATCTGCCTCAGATCCTTGTTCTATTTCTGACCCCCGTCTGCCCACTGCGGTGCCACTTCACAGCAACGCTCTCAGGTTTCCAGTTTAAATGATGCATCAGAGCCCGTGATCACCTCAGCACCAGGGTGGATCCGGTCGGTGCCGATGAACCCCTGCTGGTGAGGGCTAGAAGGTCCCAGTTCAGAGGGCCCAGCCAGTCATTGGTGTTAGCATTGTTAGCATGATGGCAGCCAGCTGAGCTGCGTTTACACTCTCTGGCTGTGAGTGTTCACCGGCGCCCGTGGGGGGGTCGGATCGGGTCTGAACCTTCCTACCCTCCTGCAGATGGACTGGAATGCACAAACATTCCAGAGCAGCTGGCTCAGGCTTCAGCAGCGCTCTCAGACTCTGGTGACCTGTCCAGTCACTCTCGGTCGTCTCGGTTCCGTTTTCAGAGTCGCCCGTGACCCCAGCGCTGCATCAGCAGGGTGGCGGTGGCCTCGTCAGCGCTTCAGACGCGGTTCCCCGGTCCGTTTCACGCCCCAAATGCCGCAGTAGCGGCGTTCTCGGTCCTCTGGCCGTGGAGGGCTTCAGTTTCTGTGTTCGATGGGTTTTGTGTTTCCAGCCGTCAGGCTCGGCTACGCTTGCGTTGCAACGCAGGTAAGAACCCGGTCAGCCTGAGTCAGGATTCATTTGGACTCATCTTTTAATCTTTTGGGCTCCACATCAGCGCCATCATACAGGAAGAGTAGAGTAGAAAAACTCACTGGCTCCACCTCACGGCTGCGGCCTTGTTTTACAGGGCTCCAGTTATCGATCGGGCCGATCCGAGATGCAACGCCGTCCTGTATTGATAACATTCGTACAGTTCTTTGTAATGAGGGCTTTTAAAGGAGACAATGGCTGCTTCTCCTGAACCTTCTGAACCGACGCCCGACTTGTTCTGTGACATGAAGTGAGGTAACGTTACCGTTGGCTCTGGGAGCTGCTGGGATGTTCACAGAGTATTAAAGCTTTTCAGGAGCCACTTTACTGCCAAATGCTTCATGTTTTAAAAGCAAACATGCGTAGATGTAAAAGAAAGAAAGAAATCGGGTGAAGCAGCACAAAGACTTTGGATGTTGGTGATACACGTAGGTGTGTTAATCCCATTTCTTATCAGCAGATAACTGCTGGTTCCTGACAAATGGCTGGCACCATGCTGTTTACGCAATCACGGGAATTATCTGATAACTCCAGAAACGTGATGATGATCAGTTTATGACCCCTAAATGACCTCCTGTTTGCCACCATCCAGGAGTGAAGAGTCACAGAAAAACTCAGAGGGATGATTCTTTCTGACTGGTTTTTCATCTTTGCTTCTGTCAGGAAGGATGCGACGGATAAACAGTTTACTGATGGAGCACGACTGATTAAGCACCTCAGATTTCATGTAAACTATGACCTCATCCTTTCTCATCTCAAGGCCTGATGGGAGTTGTAGTTTGACTCTTGTGGCTGGCTGATGGGAGCTGTTGTTATCTCATTAGTTTTTGATGTTTGCCCCCTCAGGAGAACAGATGCCGTCGACAGAGTCAGATTTCAGGACGCTCTAAGCTTTTAAGAACTTCTCAAGTCATTATGTCTGATCCTAGTATGCTGGCAACATTTGGGGAAATGCTCCTAATTCAGTTCTGTGCTGTGTGAACTTAACGGGCTTGCATTGGCGTTAATAAAGGCTTTAGAACGTTAATTAATTATGTGTCAAGTTGCACATAATGGTCAGCTTTTTTCCATTTGTGACCTGATGGCACTTGTTAAAGTGAATGAGGAATTATTTATTTATGTGATGTTGTGTCTAAAGTAGCACCTGAGTGTTACCCAGAAATCTTCCTGAAATTGTGACGACTTCTGTTCGATCAACAGTTTTCTCATTCAAAACCGCTTGAAAAATACATCGCGTTGCACTTTTGTTTTTAGATTTTCAGAGATAAATGGTGTTTGAGTCCAGTGCAGCAGTGGTGCTGCACCGACTGCTTCAGTGCACTGAGCTTTAAAGGCCTCTACACACATTCATTTGACCCCCCCCCCCACCCAAACACCAACCTTTCCAGATATCTCCTCCCAGTTTCACAGACATCTCCTCCCAGTTTCACAGACATCTCCTCCCAGTCTCACAGACATCTCCCAGTTGAAGGGCTCACAGCACAGCTCAGCCCAGTTGTGGCCTGTCGGCTCCACTGACTCACACCAGTTTAACCTGCTGCTGCTGAAATGGGAGCAGATCAAATGCTTTTTGCTTGTATAGGAGATTAGGGCTTTTAATGTATGTAATGTGCACGTTTGCTTTGATTAAACGTTTATTTGGGGATTGAAAATCCATCATACAGACACAACAAGCAGCTCAATGTTGATGGTGATCTGGCGCGCCGCTGCTGTTTCTTACAAATGCATCAATAAGTTGAAATCTTTGCACAGCAAATGCACGTGTGTATCAGATTTGCTGGGCAGGTGACTTTCCCCACACACACTCAACACGTTGGATTCCTCACGCTAGCAGACTGGTGTATGAAGTCAGAGCTCTGAGAGCTGCCGTGCAGCCCGACCTCAGCATCTGCTCTGGAATGTAGGAAGTAAAACACTCTGTAATTATTTGTGGGGCTGCCGTTTATGGCCTCTCATTGGTTAACAAGCATATATAAACTTTGGTTGCAGCCAATGGTGAACTGCTGCTCGCTCCTGTAGAATCTGTGCCAGTGGCTGGAAAAGCTCCGAGGCTGCAGTGCGGTTGTGGAGCCTGGAGTTCCAGCAACCCTCCCAATCCCTCCCTCCGTGTGGAGGAAGGGATTGGGAGGGTTGTAGTTTTTAAAGGGCAAAAAATCAGGATGGCACATTCTTTTGGTCCAACTGTGCATGAAATGCATAAAGGCAAGATTGTGCGAGCTGTGATAGAAAGTTCTGTAAAAACACAAGATGTTGGACAACCTAAAGTTGAGTTTCGGGCAACATTTGAAGTTTGAATGTAAAACAGAACAGAAATATAGCTGAACTGATCACGTGGAGGCTTTGAAAAGTAGGCCAAGGCAAAGAATGGAACAGACCAAAACCTGTTTAGCACAAAAACACGGCTGCACAAATCCTTTGTGTGCAGACAGGACTCCTATTGAGAGTGGACCGAAGGGCAGAGCGTCATCTTCACCTGTCTGGGACGTCACACCAACACAAAACAACCATCCCAGAATTAACTGGAGATGCTGTCGGGGCGATCGGGAGCGGCACTGACGGGTTACTGTGTTCACTCATTTCTGTTGTAGGAGTTTGCTGCACTAACGAAGGAGGTGAACATTTGCCGGGAGCAGCTTCTGGAGAAGGAAGAGGAGATCGCAGAGCTGAAGGCTGAGAGGAACAACACCCGGGTTCGTATGAGACCCCGGTCCCTGTGGGCCGCGTTGCACTGACTAATCCATTCACGCACACCCTGAACTGTCACCAACAAGTTTAAAGATTAGACGAGACACAGTTTAAAGATGAGACACTCTTCCGCATCTTTGAAGACAGATTAAATGTTGCCTTGAACCCGGTCCTACAAGGCCCACACCTGGAACCCCAGTTCTGCCCAGTACAAACTGGGTAGGACAGAAAACCCGGCCAGATCGCGGGCCTCGCAGGCCTGGGTTGGTGTAGCTGCACGTTACAACATAGACAATCCAAACCATAGAGGCAGTGGTCAAAAGTGCGTATAGGAATTAAAGGCAAGAAATCTGGATTTTTTTTTGCCGGAGGAAATATTCTGAAAGTGGACGTCTTTAACTTGGAGCTGCGTCCCCGTGGTCTCAGCCTTTACTCAGCTTAACCGTTCACCCTGAAATAAACACGTCCTACTTCTGTTCAGGGCGTTCAGGGGGAGATGTGTCTGGCTGCAGGCTCACAGTCACACACTGAAACATGTTTGTGATGCTGCACACTACTGATAGCGACAAAAACTAATTTGTGTCTCCACTGTTTTGGAAACCTGCTCGTCCACGGTGTTGCTGGGTCCCCACAGTGTTTCAGATGCTGAATCTAAATTTTGGTAATGGGCTCAGAAGCGTGTGCCTCGTGACCTTCCCGTCTCTGACAGTCACCTGATCTCTTGTATTTTATTTATATTGGACACTGGTGGTCATGGTGTTCAATTTCACCTCATCAGTGATAATCAACTTTGCCTTCTGTTATTTTATGTTGTATTAGATGTTTTCATGACCCAAACTATGAGGTCTTTAGTTGTTTTTCATTGGTGGTTTTTGATCAGTAGTTTGATTATGTTAATAATCCTGTGACTGCGAAGTGCTTTAATCCAGAGCAACTGCACTCAATTATCTTGTTAGAAGTACAGAAGCTTTTGGATGAAAGAAGAAACATCTAGAAGCAGTTAGCTAGTATGACCTGGACTTTTGAGATCCTACATTGTACCACCACAGACCCACTGCTGGATTTACTACTTGTCTAATTAGTCTAATTATTCTATGCAGATAGGAAATAAATTCCCACAGCAGTCATATGTTTTCCCAGATGTAGTCCCGAGTACCACCGTTTCAGCTCCCTTGCCTGTGTGTTTAGCTCTTGCTGGAGCACCTGGAGTGCCTGGTGTCTCGACATGAACGCAGTTTGAGAATGACGGTGGTGAAGAGACAAGCACAGTCTCCCGCAGGAGTCTCCAGCGAAGTGGAAGTCCTCAAAGCCCTGAAGTCACTTTTTGAACACCACAAAGCTCTTGATGAGAAGGTACGACCGCGCCTCTTCTTCTGGGTCATCGCAGAAGCTTTGAGTACATGTGAGCAACAGATTTTGAAGGCGTGAGACAAACGGATGTGAATTCTTTAACATGCAATGTAGGTGAGGGAGCGACTTCGTGTTGCCTTGGAGCGATGCAGCGTCCTGGAGGAGCAGCTCACCGTATCGCACAAAGAAGTAAGCTAACAACACAAAATAGAGAAAACACAACCCCTGAAGTTGAAATGTGTTTGTGTGACGTGGTGTTTGACAACAGTACCAATATATGCCATTAAAAGCTTTGTTTATGTCATCTTTAACAAATGACTCTGAAGTGGGTTAGTTGACATATGCTAACCCCTCAATGGAAATTAGCCACAGAATTTGGCAGCAGAAGTGTTTCCAGTGTTTTCAGCAAACATCTTCCCCCATGCTGCGAGAGCAGAGCTGTGTTTCCATAAACCGCTGATCGACTTTGAAAACTGGAGTACTTTAAGGAAGGAAGTTTGATTTTACTGCTGCACTAATTGCTGCAGGTTGATTTACAACATTTTGTTCAACTCTGGTGTTTTCACAAGATATTTCCTGCATAGTTCTATATTTGGGTTGTGTTGACGCTCTTCCTCTGCAGTTCTTGCATATAAGTTTGACAAATATGCCAAATATTTAGAGCTGAATGATAAAAATGATGACTCCTGATTGCATTGAGTTCTCCATGACAGCCAAGCTTCAGTGCATGCACTGAGTCTAAGAACGATATCCACATGTTTGAGTGGGTGCATAACTCCAGACTGAATAAGATTAAGATTGACAAAAGGCCCAGCGGATGTTGGGGAAGTGTCCTAGATTTCTTCTGTGTTTCATGCTACATCATCTTTCATCCCGTGGTCATCTTTTGTCCCTGGAACCACATGCATGCATCAAATTGACCCTTCGCCATTCTGCTTTTATCAGAAGTCTTACCTCCTAAGGCGATATGGCTTTTTCAGATTTAGCTTTCCTCCTGTGGTCAGAGCATTGTAAGCTGCAGCTTATTCATTTGCTACCAGAATAGCTGTGGTATGAACTTGGGGTTGTCAAAGAAGTAGCTGCTTATTACACTTCATAAATATACACACGGACCACATTGTTACTGTTGTGCAGTAAAAAAGTAATAACATCTCAGGATTAAAAGAGACAAACGAGTTTGCGCTACTGGCCACGTGGTTGACCAGATGATAATTATCAGGGTTTTGGGGTACAAATAAAAAGCCATTCACATTCTCCCATTTCTTTTAGTTGGCTTACCACAGGGAGCAGAGCAGTCAGAGGAGAGGGCTGGCTGATGGGACGAGCGAGGTCAACCACAACTCTGAGAACACACCAAGCACTAATGGCAAGGTGAGTGTCCACAAAAGTGTGTGTAATTGTGCGAAAAGGCCAACCGGGTGGCAGAATTTCTGCACGTCTATCACATCTCTGAATGACATCATTTATTAAATCATTCACTTGTCTCACCTTAATTTTTTTAAAAAAGGCCTTTTAGGGGAGTTTCCTTTGTCTACAAAGTTGATTGAAAGCTGCCACTGCTGTGTGTGTCTGTGTATGTTCTACAGAGGGCTTCAGATGGTTCACAGAATCACGAGGAGGAGTCAGAACCTGTGTTTGGGAAGGTCAGCGAGCTTCAGGATGTGGTGGACCGACAGACTGCCGATCTGGGCCAGATGAAGGAACGCATGGCCACAATGGTGTCACGCATCAGTGAGCTGGAGGAGGACCTGGACACGGCCCGTAAAGACCTGATCAAGTCTGAAGACATGAATACACGGCTGCAGCGAGACCTGAGAGAGGTATGGAGGAGCATTCATCTCTTCCAAGACTGTGTCTGAATGATGATCATCCATTCATTTGCGGTTGTAGTCGATGGCTCAAAAGGAGGACATGGAGGAAAGGATCACCACGCTGGAGAAACGCTACCTGGCAGCACAGCGGGAGGCCACGTCCGTCCACGACCTCAACGATAAGTTGGAGAATGAAGTAGCCAACAAGGAGTCCCTCTTCAAACAAGTATGAGCCTCCAGTTGTTTGTCTGTTCTCTGTATTTGCTTCAGTCATTTTGGTCTTCAGAACATCTTGTGTATGAAGCTACAACCTCCAGCATTTGTCTCTACTGGAACTATTTTAGTGTTCACGTTCATTTCTAGCACTCTAGGCTGCAGTTACTGAATTTCTGCTATGTTCACACGCTCATCTGCACAGCAGGAGATGAATGGGACGCCTCGGGCTCACTGACTCGTTTCTTTGTATGCTCTCTTTGAGATGGAGATATCTCTGGTGGTGTTCATCTTTGTTTCATTTTGAATGCTCTCCCTCATTTCCTGCCCATCCCACTTTTCCTTTCCTCCATTTCTATTTTCTCCTCTACCTTCCTGACAGTCTTATTTATAGTGAAATTCCTATAAATTAAAAGCAAATCTTGAGGCCACTGAACACTTAGTTCTGCCCCCAGCCTGCTAGTAACGGTTGGCATGTTTTAACGTTTCTTCCAGAGTGAAGACAAAAACCGCCAACTCCAAGAGAAACTGGAGCTGGCTGAGCAGAAGCTGCAGCAGACCATCCGCAAGGCAGAGACGCTGCCGGAGGTGGAAGCAGAGCTAGCTCAGAGAGTCGCTGCTCTCACAAAGGTACTGACATTTGACCAGGTTGTTTGTGGTCTTCTGGGACATTTGATGTCATTAATCTCACCAGTGAATTCATTGTTGTTGGCAGCAAAAGAGGCAAAATGATTCAAATCTGTCAGTTTCCCAACATTTCTATACCTGACTGTATGTATCCAGAATCACCAGCACCCAAAAGTGTCATAACACACAAATTCCCCAGAAACATCCTGGAATCGGATGCACTTTTGCAGCAGTACCGGTATATGTGAAGTTATCAGAACCTTGGAGGAGTTGCTCTTCATCATGACTAAAACTGCTCCCTGAGGAAGCTGCAGAGGAAGCCATTGTTTAGGTTACCCCAGATACCCACAGGGAACTATTTTTAGAGGGTTGGCTCATGTTTTTGTCCATTTATAGTTTGACTCTATATCAGTCAGCATCTACTGCTGCTTTGCAGACGGTCCAGTACCTTATTAGTATTGAAACTGGCTCAGTGTACGTCTTTGAAATGTAAGCATGCCTCTATCCATAATGATAGAACAATTCTTCTTTCTGTCCTTGTCTATGGACAATGACCGTCCCTACACACAACAAAGACACCACAGAGAAAGGATAGTGAGCAATGAGTAACCTGACTTGTTGATAATATATCACTAAGGATTGCTCTCTTATTAAAGATACTGGGGATCACATGTTCTTCCAATGACTCCAGTCACTCCGTGCCTCCATCGCTGCTCTGCTGTTCCAGCTGATTGTCTCCTTCCATGTTCTGTCTTCACGTTTAGAAATGAACAATGATCCATCTTAGAATCTGCAGCCTCGTCAGGTCTCTTTCTCCCACCAGTCTTTTGATTGTTACTCACTAAATGTGCTGGTTTTCTCCTCTTTCTTGTGTCTTTCTGCCATTTTTCTGGTATTATCTGATCCATTCTCCATTCGTCATCTTCCTGTCGAACCCATAATGTGTCCTGTGTGACGCTAAGACTCGGAACAAGGTAGATCAGCTCTGTTTACAGAGTTAAGCTGTCTTTGCTGGGGAACTGTACTGAACTTAACGGGCCAACAGACCTTAATGCGGCATTTAAAGAGCAGTGATTCCAGACAGACTGATGGAGACATAAATAGAGAATTTTTCCTCGCCCGACCAGTGCCTGGTTAAGTGCAGTATTAGACATTAGAAGAAAAGTCTGATCCCTGCTGCTTCATGTGCGCGTGACCCGTGTTGATGTGTGCTTCATGCTTACGCGTCTTTTTTTAATGCATTTTGTTTGGCGTCCAACACCAACCGACAGGAAGTGCCAGCAGTTTGACACGCATTAAAAGTTGAAAAAAAAATTCCATTTTAAGAACTTCTCTATGTGATTGGCTTTATAATAATTAGAAGTTTATATCTTGTATAAGGACTGTAAGAATAATTGAAATGAATGCTTGTATGAGACAATAATTGTTACCACAATAATTGGCTCAAATCTGCATTATATCTTTTTTTCTTTATTAAACTTGCATGATTAAAATATAATATGTAATGCCCAGCTAACATTGATCATGACAAGACATTAGTAACAGCCCATGACTGATAAACCGTGTTGTATTTTCTGATATTCTCAAAATACAAAGGTTTCCTGAGTGGGGACTCTGGTCACCTCTAGAATTTAGGACATAAACTTGTTCTGGTGAAGATTTCATGCAAATTCACTGTTAACAAAAAGTTGCTGTGGCTTTTAAGTAACTTTCATAACAGGAACGGGCGTTTTTGCCATCTCTGTGTTGATGACTTCACCCAACTGTTATTAACATGTCATTAACATACTACACATCACAAACTGAGCTGTGTGTGACAGGACTGAGTCCTAGAGCTGAGTCCAAACCTTTGGTGTTGGTACTTTTCTGATTATTGGCTGTAAGCTGCGTCCTGCCACTGACACACATTCTCGCTGATGTTTATTTTGTTTGTGTTGGTTGTTTTGCTTTCCTGGCTTGTCATTGTTACCAGGCACGTGTAGATATGCGCTGCCCAGTGTTGGTGTCCCTCTCATTCTTTTGAAGCCTTTGCACTCAAAATGCCAAACAGGGCTTTGGCCTTTCTCAATAAGGTCTCCTGGATGGATTTAGCTCTTTACAGGGAGTTCAAAGCTGAGTCTAGAGACTGAACTTAAAGAGGCACAACCATTATAGAACAGAAGGGAATAAGACTTTTGTGATGGTCACTTTCAGGCTGAAGAGCGTCACGGCAATGTTGAAGAGAGACTTAGGCAACTGGAAGCTCAGCTAGAGGAGAAGAACCAGGAGCTGCTCAGGGTAAGAAAGAGAAATGTGGTGCAGTTCGACCAAGCTTAACCACCTTTACCTGCTGAAGTGACTGGTTCTTTTCTTCATACAGGCACGGCAGAGAGAGAAGATGAACGAGGAGCACAACAAGCGTCTGTCTGATACTGTGGACAAACTCCTCTCAGAGTCTAATGAGAGGCTGCAGCTTCACCTCAAGGAGAGAATGTCCGCCCTGGAGGAAAAGGTGAGGGTTAAAACTCCGGGATTGTGCAATGCAAAAGAATGTGGTCAATTAAAATAGCCAATTCAAAACCTGGGGAGCAGTAGTGTCTTATTTCTAATTAGAGATGATTGTGTTGATTGAGGAGGTCTGGAAATGTGCAGCTGTACAAAACTTTTGGTTGTAACTAGCGGAGGAGAACAGCTGGATAAAAGCATACAACAGAACTGGATCACAGCCCCAAAGTCAATAGTGAGAGCATCAACTGAGCTTCTTCTGAACTTTGTGATGCACTTTTGTCTCACAACGTAATTCACAGAAACATATCTGGATAGCACTGGCACAAGATCCTCGTTCATCCGCCCCTTTACATTTCCTCTTCTCCCTTCTCTTGCTTACCTCTCACCTCTGAGGTTATAAGAAAAATAAAAGGAGGGAATGATTTGGGAAATATGGAAACTCTGTATTTGGAACTGTTTCAAAAGTTGTAAAATATGAAAGAAAGCAAATCATCTGCTTCTGCCATGGATTTATGGGGTACAGTTATTTTGCTGTAGTTGTGCTGATCTGTTTCATCTTCCCTCTCAGAACAATCTCATAAGAGAACTGGAACACACTAAGAAGCTGATTGAGGATTCTCACCATGAGAAGGTCAGAGACAGTTTTTCTTTCTGCACTCACTGTTTGGGGGCTCTCAACACTAAATGATCTTTGTCAATGTCTTTAGGAGCAGCTCTTGATCCAGATTGAGACCATCAGGGCTGAGAATGACCAGGGTCGGAGCAGGAGCAACTCCTTGCTGCATGGGTAAGCCTGTTACCAGTTCTTACGTTTACACCCTGACTTGTTTTTCAGATTTATTTATATTTTTCTTGTTTTTTCAGACGTTCTCAGATGGTCAACACTCCAGATTTCAGGTTCCCGGTGTCGTCTTCGTCAATGATGGACAGTAACTCAGAACATTACGGTGGTGCTCTGGTGCAGCGGCGGCCTCAGAAAGGACGGATGGCGGCGCTCCGTGATGAACCATCCAAGGTGAGCTCCCAGGCCCTGATGTTAGCTCTGGTGTGTCACAATCAGAAAGTTTTTGAACATCTCCTGTGGCTCGGGTGCTGCTTATTTTCCCTCCTTTGCTTCATTCTGTTGTAAATTGGAGGTCTGTTTGAAAGTTCTTTCTTTTTCATCTGTTTCTCTTTGCCTTCTCTCTGGACTTCAGCGACATGTAAGTCATTGTTAAAATAACTGCCAGACTTTTGTCACGTACGACTGCACACAATCATTTGCCTGGCTCCTCTGATTTCTGGTTTTATCCTGTGAATCCTCAGTTTGTGATTTTATTGTTCCCATCTGATCCAGGTGCAAACACTAAACGAGCAGGAGTGGGAGCGCATGCAGCAGGCCAATGTACTGGCCAATGTGGCCCAGGCCTTTGAGAGTGACATGGATGCATCGGACCTAGATGAGGACAGAGAGACAATCTTTAGTTCAGCGGACCTGCTGTCACCTGCTGGTCAGGCTGATGCACAGACTCTTGCCTTAATGTTGCAGGAGCAGCTAGATGCTATCAACAATGAAATTAGGTAACACATATGGACTTCTCAGTATTGTTTTTCAAGGTATCAATAAACTAAAAATAATGTTTTTTGTTGCCTCCTGCCTGTGGTTATTAAATAACTATTAATACATCTAACATCAAATTGACCCCTGACTTTTTCGTCCATCCAGGATGATCCAGGAGGAGAAGGAAAGCACAGCTATTCGGGCAGAGGAGATTGAGTGTCGGGTGGGCAGCAACGATGGCCTCGGAGGACGTTTCCGCTCCATGAGCTCTATTCCTCCGTCACTCTGTATGGGCTCCTCTGTAGGGGGCTCACCACCTGGTTCTGGTCACTCCACCCCAAGACGCATTCCACGTAGCCCCAACAGAGAGTTGGACCGAATGGGTGTCATGACCTTGGTAATATATATATTTTTTTGTGCTTCTTCACCTTGATTCTACATCAACATTTAGACCTTTCAAAATCGTTGTTATTGTTGAGTAGAAAGGTGTCTCTGTTGAAGGATACTAACCTGTATCATTTCATGAAGATGACAGGCGAATGGACAGCATTTAACAATGTTTTCATGTAATTGCCCCCATTCCCCCACCCGTAGCAGTATTGCTATGAGCCGTACATCATCCAGAGCTCCCTGTCCCAGCAGACACTAACTTACCTGCCCTATGGTTCAGCTGGCTTCACTGTCCCCCCTGAAGCCTTTAGCTTTTCACCGTACATGCAGGTACCCACAGAACTACCATGGCTTCTTTTCTTCTCGAGACGGGTGCAGCTTGACTCTTTCCCTCCTCCGCTAATTAATCAAGCTCCTGTTTTAATCCTGTTGTATGTCTTTCTTTCACAATAGCTCCATTTATGTGAGAGATAGCCCGGGAACAAATGTGATAGATTGTGCTTGTCCACAAGCTTCCTGCGTTATTTTATATCATGAGGGAAGAATTCGACTCTTTAGCTGTCCCTTACTGTGGGCGCATGAATGGGTCGACGCATGGGCTACATTTCATGTATATCTTGCTGACCTGGAAGCAGAAGCATCTCACTGATTTGTTTACAGGCTGTTGTGTGTAGTAGCAACCAGCAGGAACCCAGCAAACCCTGGAGACCACCACCATGCAGATTCAGAACATACAAACAGTAATGCTAAGTACTGACCTGTAAACTCGTCCATTGCTGATGTTGCTTTAGCCGTCGCTGCTACAATGGAGGCTAACCTCTTTATGGACTGTTGCAGCATGACGTAACGGGTCAGCCAAATTATGACCTAGTGGGGGTGGAGTTGACTTGATAGAAGTATTGCAATCTGCTTTGTAGACAGAATGTCTGGGGACACAAATAATTTACGCCAATCAAGCAAAAAATGCAGTCCGACTTAGATGCGCATGGTAACGCACTGACTGACACATTGATCACGTTGAGTGAGGACTGAGGGCAACATGGAGTTGTTTCCTGCTGACTTTAAATGAGTCCTAAACATGAAGAGACTGGAAAAAGAAAATTATTTGAGGTGATTAAATTAGCTTGCTACTCACCCCCTCAATTTCCTCTTCCTGTTTCCCTTTCATAGCCCCTGGTATCTTCCTTGCCCTTGCCCTGCTGCGTCATTTGAGAAAAGGAAATGATTAATTAGGTATTTTCCCCCTCCGGTCAAAAGAAACTCCAAGAAATGTGGCACACTGATGGCTTATTTGCTCGGCTATTGCCAGGTCTATGAGGATTGCTGCAGGGAAAAATCCACCAAGCCCACTACCTTTTTATAGCTGCAGAGTGGAAAATATGAATGGAACAGATGGTTCCTGATTCAGGTGTCACAGGTCCTGCCAGGCTATAAACAGCTTTTAATGACTGAAGCGTGTTCAGTGCTCGCTTTCCTGCGTCTTTACATTAAATAAAATAACAATATATCAGCGTAGCACTCTACTTTGTTTGGCTGCACCCATCCTGCCTCCTGAACTGACTTTCAGTGTGATCCTGCAGTGTTTCTTCTGCAAAAGGTATTTCCTCCCAGAACTGCATGTCTTTATGTGTGTGTGTGTGTGCGTGTGCATTCACACTGCTAGGTTTGGTGTGTGTCACACTACTAACTGCTTTTCTTCTCTTTCTTTTTGCCATGCTTCAGCCTAGTGACCTGCGCAAGCATCGCAGGAAGGTAAACTAGAAGGCTGCTGTAAAGACCGAACAGCTGCTCTGTCCCCCCAAACATTAACTCTACTGTTGTTGGTTCATTAAGAGGGAATTCTGTCACTTTACAGCTGAAGCCATGAATGGACTCATTAATGATATGGTTGACAGATGATTCATCTAGAACAGTCCAGCTGATTCATTTATATACCCTTTAAAGACAACATGTAGCAAGACTTACATCTTTTCTTTTCTGACAATTTTCCTTTATTTTTTTTCAAAAAGAAAATCTATTGCTGTAATCTTTTATACTTGAGACAACAGAGACAGACCTGGAAACAGTGTCACGGGTCAGGAGACAATACTCTTGTTTTTTAGTAGTAGCTCACTGACATTGAAAGCTCATATTATAATTCATTTTCAGCCCGCTCACCATAACATCCAGAATGAGCCCTGTCAAGATTGTGTCCCACTGTTCCACAGGCCACCCAGGAAGACAAGGCCACGATCCACTGTGAGACATCCCCTCCCACCACGCCACGCTCCATGAGGTTGAACAGGGAGACCTGCCATGCTTCAAGCCACGAAGACATCAGAGACATCCGAGGGTGGGGACTGTAGATGTTCATCGCTGCTGAGGATTTTTGTTGTTGTTCCTTCTTCTCACGGTTCTCTCACCTTGCTGGTGGACAGTCTGTCCGGCCTGCAGGACGGTCAGGGCAGCAACCCCAGCAGCAGCAACAGCAGCCAGGACTCCCTCAACAAAGCAGCCAAGAAAAAGAGCATCAAGTCTTCCATTGGACGCCTCTTTGGGAAGAAAGAGAAAGGCCGACCCAGCATTCCTGGAAAAGACTCTACCAGTCAAGGTCAGACTATAGATTTCATAAGAGTATTGAGCAGTTGTGTTACTGTAGTCAGGAAATAATGACAACGCAAAGGCACCTGACCTAAAAAATATACAGAAAAATTAGCTTTGCATTCATTTTTAACAGTTCTTGTCATGTTTCCAGCTGGCACCCCCGAATCAGAGAGTTCTCCGAAGGATGGTTTAGGAATGGGGACCCTGGGGGGTCCTGCAGAGAAGAACAGGAAACTTCAGAAGAAGTAAGAGTTTTTTTCTAAGAGGATTGTAATGTATATGTGTATATGTTGAGTGTGTAGGCATCCGGCGTCAACAGCGCAAGGACTGTTCCTGTAATCTGCATCTCACACCACCACCACTGTCTGACCCACGCTGCTTCCAGCCATCCACCCCACATCCTGCTTCATCCCCACATTTCTTTGTGCTTTCCCTGATTTCTTATGTGAAACAAACATCACAATCATCATCATAAAAGTGGTTTTTCATCTGTGTAGCGTTTTAATCAGCATCCATTCATAATTTTGTTTTTATGTTGCCAACCTCCCTTCTCTTTTTTATCATCTCATTCCATGTGTAGTCCAAAGACAGGGTAAGTAGGTTCATATTGCTTCTGCTTTCCCGTCTCTGCCTTCCTGCACTTGGCTTTCATTAACATCACTCTTGACTCTCAGGACCCAGAATTTTGTCCCTCTGATGGCTTTTCCACGCTGTGCTTTACCCTGCAGTTCACGTAGCTAAACTAACAAGAGCGTGTGCCTCCGGTGTTTTCAGTGCGTTATTTTCCTCTCACAGCATGTTGTCCACTGGAAAAAAATAGAAATAAGTAAAGTAATGAAAAATTAAGGAAGAATAAAAGAATTAAAGCAGTTGAAGGTTCACTAGTTAAACAAGGTATTTGTGAGGGCCTGTGTCTGTCCCTCACGTGCAGCTCCATCTAGTGGTCAAATGTAGCTACTTTATTTTGTCCAACTGGTGAAAGAACCTGAATGAGGCCCAGTGTCTTACAGAACCTGCAAACCTGAATGTGCATGAAATGGATGAACATAAAGTCTTAAACTGCTAAGAAGGTTCCTCTTTATGCATGTTGTGGAAAAATCTGTCCATACGAAATGAAACTCTCTGAAGACTGGTTCTTCCATGTGTTTTGTCCTCAAAAAAAAGGTCTGCTACTATGTGGATGAGTGTTTAAAGTTAAATTCTGTGTCTTTTCCAGGAGAGCATGTCTCTATTTCAGTTTTCCTGTCTCAGTTTCTGTTTTCTCTTAAACCTCTGCTGTTTTCATCCTGCATGTCTGCTGACTCAGGGTTGTGTGTGTGGATTTGATGAAGAGCATAACAGGTGTTAGCGCTGCAGTTTTCATCTGTGGAGCTTTAATATACGTATATGTGTGTATATTTGACTTAGGCATGAATTATTGGAGGAGGCTCGAAGGCAGGGCCTGCCCTTTGCTCAGTGGGACGGACCGACTGTTGTGTCCTGGCTGGAGGTAATGCAATAGTAATGATGTGAGGAACAATGTAATAATATGAGGAAGACTGAAAGAGAAATTGTTGATGAAACTCAAATTTTATTTGGACATTTTACATTTGCAACCAATCAGCCTCCTAAGAATGGTATAGTTTTCTGTCTGAATCCTGGTACAAATTGACTTTGCCATTTACATCTTGATCTGTATTACAGTAGTAGATCTACTCCTACTTGATTTTACTGTCGTGAATGAGAAGACATTGAATTAACTGTATATATTTATCTGATATGTCCAGATAATTTGAGCTTCTGTGCTTTGTTAATCCAAATGTAATGATGTTTGTAAGCCATGGGTATAATGTGACTATCCCTTGTCCTCCTGAGCAGCTGTGGGTGGGCATGCCAGCCTGGTATGTGGCAGCCTGTCGTGCTAACGTAAAGAGCGGAGCCATCATGTCAGCGCTGTCGGACACAGAGATCCAAAGGGAGATTGGCATCAGCAACCCCTTACACCGTCTAAAACTTCGCCTGGCCATCCAGGAAATCATGTCTCTCACCAGCCCCTCCGCTCCGCCCACCTCTAGAACGGTTGGTTTTGTTTGCTAACGCATGCATTGTAAAGAATGTCCCCCTGATTTATCGTCCTATAGGTGAAGATGGACGGTTTATTACACCGATCTCCCAATGCTCCTTTTAACTCTCCTTTGCCTGCTTACATATTGAGCTTGCACTTATTGGCTGAATCTGATGAATGCTTTTTGACTAACAGTAAAGTACAAACCTTTCTGCTCTCTTTCCTTTCTTTCCTCACTCTTCCCTTTTTACATGCTCACGGGTGATTTTGGGGGTGTCACATGATCAGACCACTGGAAACGTTTGGGTCACACATGAAGAAATGGAAAGTTTGGCAGCCACGCCCACCACGGTTAGTCTGTGCCCATTGGCTAGTTGCAGGCAGCTTTCTGGTTGTGTGGTGAGCAGCTGGGCTGGGTCCAAGTTCCCTCTTGGATTGCCAGGCTTTTCTTGCATGAAATAACCATGTCGGTTTGTTATTGTCCATTTGCCTACAGGCAGCTCAAAACAATAGCCTGTTCTGATTTTGTTAGTGCTGCTTTTATGTCTTCATTTAGTGTTGGCATGTGTGTTCTGCTTCAGTAATTACCGTAGTTTTATTTGTGTGTTCTAGCTGTGTCAATTTTCTTAGCAAAGATCAGATTTTCTGCTTTCATTACTCTGTATAAACAAGAAAGACCCACATTAGAGGAGTCGTGAGCACAAAGCACTGCCTCCTGCTGTACCTAGTTATTTTATTCATAATTTTAAAGTGGCTGCCACATCATCATTTTCTGCTAAGCCCCTCTTCCTGTCAGAGTAAGGACTTAATCTTCTGGCTTTATGCTGGCTTAAACACATAATTTGCACCATCTACATGTGATTTGTGTGATTTTTAGTGTATTGTACTGAATTCAGTGATTAGCTCTTCTGTGGTATGATGTCATTCTACCGATGGTAAAACGTTCAAATGTAACCTACAGCAGGGTTGATTATTTAAACATTTAACTTATTGTTTTAAAGTGAACAGTATCATAACTAGAATATGACAATAAATCAATTTAAATGATCAGAGCAGCGTTAAACTCGATCATCGTCCAGCAACAGCCAGAGTGGGTGTAGATGGTCGTCATCCAGTGTGGTGTTTTCAACCACAGCATCATTTACGTTGTGTGACGTAATTCTGACGGAGAAGCAAACTGGTCTGGACCGCCACCACAGGCTGATATGCAGCTTTGTGACTGACTCTTTTGGCACCGGTACAGTCCATACTGCCCCACCCCCCCACTGTTATGGCTTTAGCACCTTTTTTCTTGTGGCTTGTTTTTTGTTGAGTGATGTTTTCACATGCAGCCACTCTGCCTCTGCACGGCCGCCTCACTAACGTTTCTGTTCTTCTCACCATGCTCACTCTAACCATGCTAACACAGGAGGATGACGAGGGTAGCTGGGCCCAGGTTTGCACACTGTACCTCACTAACATGTCACCTTTCACACCGCACAGCATGTTTGGAACGATCCTTTCACGTTCTGCTGTACAACTTTTGTTTGAGTTAAAAAGCTGAGCCAGCTAGCGGGTGCTGGGAAAGGAGATTATCTCTACCTACTGGTATTCAACGTTAAATTCCAATGAACCTACAGCAGTGAAAGGATTCAGTACTTTTAGTTATTTTAAGTTTTAAGCCTTCTGACATAAATTCTGTGGATTCTTTGCAGCGACTCTGAGGTGTTAGAGTAAACACATCCCCGCAGTACACTGCATAAATAAAACCATAAAATATCTTTTGATAATGAAAATTCCAGTTTTAATCAACGTCAACCTCTGTCAGACTTGGAGTGATTCAGCTACCAAAATGTCCTGCTGTTTTCAGGTTCCAGGCAGTTATTTAACATTAATCGCAGCAGAAAGAATTTCGTTACAGTATCAGTCTTTGAAAGTGTGGTGTTTGCCATCATCTCATGCATATTTCCACCTTCTGGGCATCACCATTGCAGGTTTGCGTTAATCTCTCTCCTCTGTGGCAGCAGACGCTGGCGTACGGCGACATGAACCATGAGTGGATCGGGAACGAGTGGCTTCCCAGCCTGGGTTTGCCACAATATCGCTCATACTTCATGGAGTCCCTGGTGGACGCCCGTATGCTTGACCACCTCACAAAGAAGGACCTCAGAGGACAGCTGAAGATGGTGGACAGCTTCCACAGGTAAAGCCTGAAGTGCTAACGGTGACGGGTATCGGAGCTGCTGAGAACGGAGGTGATGGACCGCTGCTGTTGTGTCACAGGAACAGTTTTCAGTGTGGAGTGATGTGTCTGAGGAGGCTCAACTATGACAGGAAGGAGCTGGAGAAGAAACGGGAGACATCTCAAATGGACCTCCAAGGTAACAACTCTGGTGATTTCAGATGCATCTCCAATGCCAGAGGAGCTCCATGAATTCTTTAAAACAAAGTGGCACCACACAGCTGCGTGACTGTGCTGCCTACTGGTGATTTTAGATGTGCTGGTGTGGAGTAATGAGCGTGTGATCAGCTGGGTCCAGGCCATTGGGCTGAAGGAGTACAGCAGCAACCTTTATGAGAGCGGAGTCCACGGAGCGCTGCTCGCTCTGGACGAGATGTTTGACCACAACGCCTTGGCTTTGCTGCTGCAGATCCCCACACAGAACACACAGGTACACTTGCATTCTCACCAGTTTAGCCCTGCTGGATCTGAACGTAGACTCAGAGACTGCCAGATGATGAAATGGCCTTTGTCTACCTGTCATCCTTGCAGGCCAGAGCAACTCTGGAGCGGGAGTACAACAGTCTGCTGGCCTTCGGCACGGACAGGAGAGTAGAGGAGGTGATTCTCTCACACACTTGTGCACACACACACCAAACACCAGCGGTGATCTGCATCTGTCTTTATTCATACCTTCTTCACGTCTGCAGGATGACGATAAGAACTTCCGCCGCGCTCCATCGTGGAGGAAGAAGTTCAGGCCCAAAGACATGAGGGGGATGTCCTTGGGAGTGTCCGACACTCTGCCCGCTAACTTCCGGGTGACGGGCAGCAACGCCGCTTCTCCCTCCATGCAGCCAAAGAGGAGCGCTATGGACGGTAAGCTGACCACGCCGCTGCACGTTTCACCGCCACTCTGGATCTGCAGACTGCTCACGTGCTTTCGATTCTTCTTGACTGCCTGTGCCACTTTCTTGGTTTGTTTTCTTTTTTAAACTGTGCTGTGACTAATGGCATGTCTTTGCATGTGACTTTTGTGCTGCCATGGAAACACAGGAAGTCAGTCTATACAGAGACTGGACACTGCCACAGTCAGGACCTACTCTTGTTAACACACAACGGTAAGACGGATGCGCCCCAGTAATGTGTCTCAATATACTGAAACTTTCCTTTTTGCTTCTGCACATTGAAAGTTCTAATGTTTGGATTATTCCAGATAATAATGTACAGATTATAACAGCACCTGGAATATGGCAAACTACTGAGAAAGGAACAGAGAGAACAGAAATATTTAGTCTATATCAATAAACAATAATGTAAAAAAAAAATCTTGGGTTCATTGGAAAATAGTCTTTTAATACACCTCATTCTCTTGCTTAATGGGTGAAGATGCACTGTAAAAATGTGATTTATCAAAATAACAACAGTACCCACAATTTTACTGATTAGCCCAGCGTTTGCAGTGAAACTCTGGACAGGTTAACTATCAGAATGTAAACAGTTGTGTAGAGTGTTATTAAAAAGCATCATACTGTAAGTTTAACTATTTAAAAAAAAAAAAAAAAGAAAAAGAAATAAATAATTGATTAGGAACAATTGTTATTTTTTGACAACACTAACGGCTGTTAGCTGCTTTGGTTCAGTCTCTCTCTGCAGCTTGATTAACACATGTTTCCGCCTGTCCCCCCCCACCCCGTCTCTCCCCCCCACCCCCACCCCGTCTCTCCCCTCTCCTCACTCACCCACGCTTCTGCCCTGTCGGTCACCTCCCCTCTCAGTTTATCCTCATTATTTCTATAGGTAACCGCTGGTCTGAGGACGAGGGGGAGTTCCCTGCCTTCAAGACCAGGATGATGACCTGAAAACATCTCTCAGAGGAACCTTTTTAGATTTATCCTTGTTTGTTATATTTATGTAAGCTGGCAGGACTTTTGAATTGATTGTTAGAGTTATAATCCTTTTCCTCTTTTGATCAGCCCACTTTTTAAACACTTTCTCCACTGTGCCCATATTAAGCTCAGATGTTTGTAACAGAATGTTTAAATGGTCAGTTTGTATATTTCTACCAGCAGACATCTTATCTAATCTTTTTTATAATCCTCATTCTATTGACCAGATGTATTTTTCTCTCTCTTTGATTTGATTCTAATTCTTGTGTTTGTGATATAACTGAATTCATATCCTCTGCCCATTTTAACGGATGTAATTTTTCTAGCCCGTTATTACCTGTGATTATTTTGTGTGTAAATGCAGCTCTTAGGTCACTTGATTTGTGAATATCAGACAAAATGCTGGAGTTGTTGTCATGTTTCACAAATTGCACAACACTGAGTCACCCATCAGAGCAGCTGGCGAGCCAGGCCGGGCGATGGCGTTGACTGACGTGAAACAGGAATCCTATCTTCTGCCTCGTCTTTGTCATATCCTCGATACCAAAATGAAAAAAAAAAGGTTGAGTTTAAGAATTAAAGCCATATAAGAGTAGCAGAAAAAAGGGCTTCTCTCCCAACTGAAAATGTCACTGGTTTTTCTCCTGCTCTCCTCCATCCACATCCTACAGGAGAATATTTACCATCCTGACATCAGTTTTGTAATTCTCAGTTATCCTCCATCTAATTTGAATCCCAATCTGATTTTTTTTTTTAATTGCTCCTCTCAGATATTTAATTTTTTTACATTTTTTTTTAAATTTCTGAGGATTTTGAATTCCCAGTTTACAGCTGGGGAGACGGTTCTCAGGCCGATTTTTTAGAGAAATGTCATAAATGGATATTTTCACATTCCACATATCATTCTTCATCGGTGGCCCTACTTTCTGTAACCCTGCTGCTGAAGCACCAACACCTTTTCCCCGCCTCACCCTGCCCACCCAGAATGTCCCTTTAACCAAGCAAACCTCTATCCACTCTTGAAGAACTCGCCGGGTACTTGACCTGGAGGATGTGAAACGTTACAGACCAGTGAAGCATCCGGTGACTCTGTCAATGGACCAACTTCCCCGCGGCCCCCCCAGGGTCCCCACTGTGACCCCCCCCCTCCTAACACACACAGTGTTCTCCATTTGACTGAAGCCCCAGTTCTCTCTTGTGAATGTAGCCCCTCACATCTGTCCAATCCTCAACACGGGTTCCAGCTTGGTCTCCATGGTGACAAGTAGGAACCCACGATTTCTCTTATACATGTAACTGAGTTAGAAATGCTTTTTTGTTGGTGATTTTAATCTTTTAATGCACAATGCAAATCATGTCGCTGTCATTTTATTTCTTCTCTTCCTGATCTTGTAACAATGATGTACAGCCGGAATACTTATAAACTATTTTTATCACGACATTATTTATTGCTTACTTTCAATAAAATACTGAAACATATTTTCTGCTGCAGCTGCCTGTTGTCACTTCTTTCCACTGGATAACTGGAGTATTAGGCTGGCATTTTTGATAACTGCCCTGATCAAAGATAAATTAGGAAAATAAAGCAAGACCACTTTGATACCTGTCCTATATCTTATTTAATATATATCTCTTGTATAAATCTAATTTATTTAGAGAAAAAAAGTCCAAATCTTATCATCTAGACTGAAATGTTATGTGACAAGTTTGGGCGATTGGAAATTTAAGTACCAGGAAATGTTATAAATGCCTCCAACTGTGTAATTAGAGTACTTGGTCATTACGTAACCAGGCTTTATCAGCACGTTGGCTCTGGGAGATAGCCCCGCCCCTCCGCGTGACGTCACCGCTGGCAGAGAGTGGGATACTGGGAGAGCCGGAAGAGCCGCAGATTCCCAGTCAGAGCGTCTCCGTCAGCGCTTCTTCCACCAGCAGGGAGATATTCATTTTATAACCCGGGACTCTGCTGCGGTTTCCTCGTTTGAAGGTGAGAATATTACATCTATAAAACGTCGGATGCGGAGGGGGAAAATATCCGCGGGAAGCTCGTGCTGAGTCCCGTCATCCCTCAGGCGGCGCGTTAGCCTGAGCCCAGCTAGCTAACTGGAACAGGAAATGCCAGAGCCTGGCAGACGGACGGACAAACAGCACTCTTCTGGAAAAATAAGGCCGTTTTCGCGTCCAGGTACCTTTAAAGGCTAATTAACCAATTGACAGTCGACTAGCTAACTTAATTAGCCAAACCTTTTTCCTGTAGACGGAGCCTATCTGTCAGAGAGATGGTGCGCAGTTATTTACATGGAACTTTCTGGGTTTATTACATTATAATGCAACCCCGTCGTGACACATGTCGACCTGCTTTGTGAACTAACGCGACCGTGATTTAAGTAAATAGTTCCAACAAGGCGAGTAGGATGGATCCATTCATGGAAATACCACCCCCGCTTCGGTCCTGTTACCTTGACCCTGTTATCCAGAAACACGGTGTCGTTCCCAAGCACACATGTCTTCCCCTCCACGCAAGGAAAAAGTACCTTCCTGCGGTAGGGCTTTGGATGCGAGCAGCGGAGGGTGTGGTTGTGTTGTGTCGGTAAAAGTTGAGACTTGCCCGCCCGGGAGGCTGCTTCCTGGTCGGGGCTGAATGAATCGGGCCACAGATGTTCGGTTCGTGCTGAGTCGGGAACTGGGATCTGTGGGTTTGTTCCAGTTCGAGTCTGGAGGTCATCCAGCGACACGTGTACCGCCATTGTCCTGTTTCATTCACATTGGGACTGATTCGGGTATTACATCTCTTCAGAGGGATTTTGTAGTTCAAAACTCAGCTCTGTGTGTGTGTGTGTGTGTGTGTGTGTGTGTGTGTGTGTTGCATCAGAATGTGGAAGGCAACAGCCGGACAGTCGGTCAAAATAGCTCCAAGTGAGGAGGTGGACGACTGGGAGACCGACCCAGACTTTGAGGTACCTGCTCCCACATTTGCCTATTCCACTTCCGCTCGCTTCATCCTTTTTAAGTTTTCACTAATAAACCTCTTTTTTCATCTAGAATGATGTGTCAGAGAAGGAGCAGCGCTGGGGGGCCAAGACGGTGGCGGGCTCAGGACATCAGGAACACATCAAGTGAGGAGCAGACCGAGTAAAATAAGATGCAGTCCGGTTATTTCCAGTGTGTATCCTCATTTGTGTCCGTGTCCGGCCCAGTATCCACCAGTTACGTCAGACGGTGTCCACAGAACACACCTCCCTGAAGCAGCAGGAGATGGACACCATGCCCAGAGCCTCGTATGGATATGGAGGAAAGTTTGGACTTCAGGAGGACCGCATGGACAAGGTTAGACTTTCAAAAAAATAAAAAACCAACAGCAGCATCCGTACTTCTGCCTTTTATTGTTCAGCGTGAGCTGCTATTTATTCACATTTACACGCAGTTTATGAATTGAATATTATTGCAAAATAATCTGTTGCTTGAGTGAATAAATTCCTGTTCTTATCATCTTATTTAAAAGGGTTGGTTGCTATGACGATAAATATCTCAGAATCTTCAAGTCTTTCTTTCAGAATAATTCACTTGGGATGGTTTGTAATTACACACCTAAAAGGTGACGGGTCTCTGGGTGTTCTTTTGTCAATTAACTGACTGGAAGCTGAAATGACCAAATCTCCCTGAATTCTCTTCAAACCCAATAACAGAACGCCAGTGTCACAGGACACAGTTTCTGCTGCTTTGATTAGTGTTTGATTAGCTCAAACATGAAATCTCCGAGGCCTCCTGGAGTTGTGCAAGCTGTCCCCATGTTGTAGTTCTGTGTGTTTGATATTAACTGGACAAGGGTCCAATTCTGACACGCTGCTGTTAGCCTCTAAAATGTGTGTTGTTTTTTTTTGTGCAGCACAAACTGTCGAAACAGGATCAGTGTTTTTAGCTGCAGCTCTTTAGCCGTTAGCGCAGCCCACCTGTGAGGTCCACTGCTTCTGTGTTTCCAGTGTTCAACCCCCCCTCACAGGTACACTTTGTGTGTTATTCAGTCTGCAGTGGGTCACGACTACCAGAGCAAGTTGTCCAAACACTGTTCCCAGGTCGACACCTCCAAGGGCTTCGGAGGGAAGTTTGGAGTTCAGGCTGATCGTGTTGATCAGGTATTTCAAAAATGCGACGTCAACATTCTTATTCAGTGCCTTTGAGATCTGATGCTGCCTTACTTCTACTGAGTGTACTAGAATGCTAACCAGCTGGATAATGCTGGCTTACTTCTACTGAGTGTACTAGAATGCTAACCAGCTGGATAATGCTGGCTTACGCGATCTGGATCACTGAGCATGCAGTCTTGTCCTTTCTTTGCTGCACAATATTTCTCCTATAAAGTGGCAGGACTGGACAACTCTGCACCCACAGGACTGACAGACTGTTGCTTCCTTCTGTCTCATTCCAGTCTGCTGTCGGTTTCGAGTATGCTGGGAAGACGGAGAAACACGCCTCTCAGAAAGGTAACGCTTCACTCCCGGATCGGTTCCAGATCCATTTGACCCAGTTTTAATTAGGGTCTTATGTAAGTTAGTGTTTTCCTCGCAGGCTTAAGCCGCTCGCGAGTATCTTCTGTTATTACAGCACAGTCAGAAACAAACAGCTCTTGGAGTCCATTCTGGTGTCTGAGATTTGAATATTTTATGGCTGTTTTCCATGACTCCCCACTCCACTGCCTTCAGATGAAGCTCAGCTGAAATGTTTCACTGGCTCCTCCTCAGAGTTCCTGTCTAGAGCCGTTTGGATCTTCCTGTGTGAAAGCAAAGTGGTTGTTTTGAGTTGCTTCACACTGACCTTTGACCCCCAACCCTGGCTTTGCTGTGCAGATTACTCCAGTGGGTTTGGAGGGCGGTACGGAGTTCAGGCAGACCGCGTCGACAAGAGCGCCATGGGCTTCGATTACCAGGCCAAAACTGAGAAGCACGAGTCCCAGAAAGGTTGGTCCAGCCTTGCTGCCATTCTTCGGCCTCCTGCTGATATCAGACGAGATGAGATTCGTTCAGTCTTCTGTGTGAACTATCAGACCTGATCAAAGCTGCACTTGCACGGATGATTTTTACTCTCCCGTGGTCATCATGATATCATGTTTCAAAGATGACTGGCCTGATTTTTCTGGTTTATCCGGAATATACACGCGTGTTAACAGACATGTCGTTTTATCTCTTATTTCCTCATCCCTCTCCATCTTCCCTGTTCACCGGCAGATTACACAAAGGGCTTCGGTGGCAAGTTTGGCGTTGAGACAGACAAGGTGGATAAAAGCGCCGTGGGCTTCGAGTATCAGGGCAAAACAGAGAAGCATGAATCCCAGAAAGGTCGGTATCGTCGCGCCGAATATGTATTTGTGTAGTTTATATCTGGAGACTCACACCTTCATGTCTGTCCAGACTTTGTCAGAGCCGACAGAATGCTCTGAATGGCCAGTTAAGTTATGCATGGATGACTTAAATAATTCCCCCACAAAGCATTGGGCTGTGCGCCTGCACTGAGACAACGAGCTCGTCTCAAATGGACATTTAAACGCACCGGCTCCTGTTGATGTGGAAGTTGTTGTGAAATTTGTTGATATTGATCTTATTCCAACCTGGATTTAGAAGTAGGAACGTGCTAAGTCTGCTTCTGGTGTGTTTCTCAGACTACGTGAAGGGGTTTGGAGGGAAGTTTGGCGTGCAGACAGACCGACAGGACAAGTCTGCGCTGGGATGGGACCACCAGGAGAAGTTACAGCTGCACGAGTCTCAGAAAGGTGAAGTGATTTCATCCTGACCCCACTGTAGGATTTGAACTTGCGTGAGCTGAACGTTCTTCCTCTTTGGTGCTGGACTTCAGGGTTTTATTGTGGTTTTGAGATGTGGTTGTTCAACAACTTCCTCAATCAAAGCAGGAAGTGAAACTGCAGCTCATGTTTGTTGGCTTTTTACTGGTTTTTACAGGCAAGTTGAAGCTGTATTTGCAGGTCAGCAGGGACTTCTGGGCACAAACATGGGGCGGTCAGCCTCCAACAATAGGTGGCTGAATGTTCCCCGCCAGCTTCTCATTATTGTCCTGCTGCCACGTTAATCGGACGACACAATTAACACTGGCAAACAACAGGTTTAAGGCTTCACCATAGTGAAAACAAAACTGGGCCGACGTTTCATTTCTGACTGAAACGCATCAGAAGACCATGGACGGGAGGAATCTCTGCCCTTCTCTGAACATTCACAAAGGGTGTGTGCGTGTGTGTGTGTGTGTTGCAGACTATAAGCAGGGCTTTGGAGGGCAGTTTGTGGTAGAGGTGAACAAGAGGTGGACCAGTGCCAGGCCCAAACCTCCTCCTGGTTCTTGCCCACCCTCAATCAGAAATGAGCATTATTAGTGTTTTTGTTTCTATTATTGTCACCACCTCAGCAGCACCAGCTGCTCAACATCAGCTGAGCAGCTCAGTCTATTAAACAGCTCCAAGGACAGACAGATTTTCTCAACAGTCCTGAAGTTCTTCTCTAATTAAATTGGTTTCAGCTTCTAATAAAGAAGCTGAAGTGACCATGATGTAGGTGGTGATTTGAGGTGAAGGTGGCTCTGAGGGTCTGCTCTCGGTTTGCTTCCTCACCTGCCTGAGAGATTAAGTGCTGTCAAACAAACAATGATGTCAGAGGGTCCAGTTCTGTGGCTCTGGTACCGGTCCTCCAGCCTTTCACTCACTACATGGCCTCTTTCCTCTGTTACAGTGTTTGACCTATGGAGCGGGCCCTCAGATGTCTTCTGTCATGGCCAGAATGTCGTCTTTGTTCTTACGTATATAGTGAGATTTGATACTTTAGGGGGGCTTGTGTGTTTCATCACACAACGGCAGCCGCTTTGGCTCCGCCCACCTGCTGCTTACGTAATATTATTGTGCGTCTTGAGCTTGTTCACGCTGTTTTTTTCCTCCTCTGAAACTTCTTCGTGTTCTGGTTCTGAACCATTTCAGAAAACTAAAAGCCTGGTGTTTTTTTCCTTAACAGATTACTCAAAAGGATTTGGAGGAAAGTTTGGAGTCCAGAAGGACCGTATGGACAAGGTGAGGATTGTTTTGTTTGTGTGTGTTCATGGGTTTAGGTTAGGGTAGGGAGCTGGGGAAATAATGCATTAGGTCGATGGAGGTCCTCACAAAGATAGAAAGGCAAGGACGTGTGTGTGTATAGTTCTGCCTCACACGTTCTTCTCTGATCAACAGACGGCTGGAACCTTTGAAGAGGTGGAGAAGCTGACGCCATCGTACCAAAAGACCAAACCTGTGGAGGCTGGTCAGTGTTGGGGGGCGGCCACCCGAGTCCCTCTGTAGCCCAACGCCTCACACGTTTTGCGTATTTGTGATTGGCAGCTGGCAGCAACACGGGGAGCATCAAGGCTCGCTTCGAGAACATGGCGAAGCAGAAGGAGGACGAGGACAGGAAGAGGGCTGAGGAGGAGCGACTGCGGCGACAAGCCAAAGAGAAGCAGGAGCAGGAGGAGGCACAGAGGAAGATCCAAGAGAGCGCCCGAGCCCCCTCCCCCGTCCCTGCTGCCAGCCCTAGTCCCACTCCCCCGGTCCAGCCAGCAGCTGCTGCCACGTACCAGGTCAGTCCTGCTGCGTTAGCAGGACCCTTTAAACGCGTCCTCCTGAAGGAGGTGGTTGTGGAAAAGGCTGGTTCAGATCTGTGATCCACCCTTCTGTGGATAGAGGCCAAACGTGTCCATTTTGTCTCTTTGCAGAGGTCAGAACAGCTGGATGCTGCTGAGGAGAACGGAGAACATCTGTACGAGGTGGAGCCAGAGAAACATTCCACAGAGCCGGAGGATCTGTATCAGACTCCTGATGAGACCACAGCAGTAGCAGCAGCAGGTGAAACCCCAATCTGACCCCTTTGTCGGGTAGCGCGAACTTTGACCCTCGGCACGGACGCGTGACCCAGGTGGGAGCCGTCTAAAGTGTCGTTCTCTTTCAGATGAGCAGCAGTACGATTACGGCGAGGACCTGGGGATCACGGCCGTGGCTCTGTACGACTACCAAGCAGGTGAGTCTGTTGCTGCTCATCCAGCTGTTTGAAAACAGGTTGTTTTCTCCATGAACTTTAACCTGAAGGGTCGATCTCCCGTTTCAGCCGGTGACGACGAGATCTCCTTTGACCCCGATGACATCATCACCAACATTGAGATGATTGACGAGGGGTGGTGGCGAGGCGTGTGCAGGGGCGCGTACGGCCTCTTCCCAGCCAATTACGTGGAGGTCCGGCAATGACGGAACAATTGGCGCCCGAGAGCGAAGCCACACTTGTGAAGCCGAGCGCGGATGCCACGGGACGCTCTCGTGACCTCTCCACCTTTCTCCCTCTCTCATCCCTCACCATCTCCAGCTTTGCTCTGTCTCTCATCTTTTTCCTGTCCGGAGGGGAAGCAGACTCCTCCTGAACCCTGGAGCCTTCGTTAGTGCTGCCACCTTCAGCTTCAGATGATAAATGACCAAATCAGAAAGGAAACATCAGATTATTCGTGTGTTCCGGTGAAGTCGCCGCCCTGACTGGGGTTTGTTGAAAGTGTCGGAGACGTTTCTTCTTCTGTGGTGGTTTCTGTCAGAACTGTTAGCAGGAGGGGTCGTCGGTGTACCGTGGCTTTGTGGACCAAAATGATGGCGTGATATAAGAAGTTTAAACTCTGGATTATGATCTGTCAGGATTTCCTGCTGAATTGAGGAGTTCACAACACCGTTAGTTCCTGTGATCAGCGCCAACAGACTAATAACTGTACAGAGATCTGCGACGCCTAGAGAATCAAAGTTTCAAATATAGTTTGTTTTTTTTCTTCTCACTGTGCTTTTCTTCAGGTTTGTGTGATTAAAAACAAACTGATGAATGAAACTCAACTTCCAGCAGATGACGGCTCTGGGTCGCATCAGTGTAGCTTCATTTCATCTGTGCTGTTTTATAATAAAAGTGACCTTGATGAATTATCTGTTCGCTTTCATAAATAAACTTATCAGTTGCTGCCATTAATGATTAGTTTTTTCAATTCCACACATTTTTAGATGTTTTGTGAACAAACACTAGCAAATGTTAATTTCAGGACTGAAAAAGTTGTGTTATTCCACAGGTTATTCATATAACGGTATAAAAGTGAACATTTTATCATTTATCCTACTTTACATAAAACAACTTAATTTTAAGACTTTTTTTAATGAATCTCAGATCTCAATAAATTAGTTGGAGCTATAAAAAAAATAAAAGTAGTGAGAGAAACTTCAGTGTGGTTGTCATGGTGACTGGTCAAATATTTCTGTACCATGATTTGTGATTAAGCACGTGACTGGTTTTATAGGCTGATCAGCGCCCCTGTGGGCAGACGTTGTAACTGCACCATTCTGATAAGCAAAACATTTAAGGCCAGACGTCAGTACTAATATAACTAAGAAATCCATGCAAACAATATAAAAAAAGCATTAAATCTAAAAATTAAAAAAAGAATATCTGTACTCACTCTGAAAGGTTTCTGATCACATGTTGAATAAAACCGATGTAGGTGGATAAATGTGAAACAGAGATTTTAAAGAAGAAAATACTCAAACCAAGTGGAGTGGAGAAAATGTTTTAATAAGTTCAATATCTGTAACTGGAAATCTAATGAGAAATTTGAAAGCTGGGAGACATTTCTGAACTGTGATTGCAGCTCTTTTGTTTTCAAGTTAAATTGTGACCTTGGTGATCTCAGAAAAGGTTCAAAACTCAAAGTTCGTTAAAATGTTTAGTTAGTTAGTAATGTCGACACATCTTAACGCGATCAGATCAACAGCGCTCTTCTGACGACAACAGCGGCCGCTTTACGGCAGCACGGCGAAAACGTCCCAGCGTCACTTTCATCTTAACTAAACTAACATACGGAACAATTAAACATGAACCTTCTACTTAATAGACAGTAACGATGAACTCATGACGTTTTATAGAACCTGAGGAAATCTGGTTCAAGAATCACAAATGTCAATAAAGCCGATATCCAAGGTGGTTTCTTTGTCAACTGGACTGTTTATCTTCTCTTTTGAAGACGTTTCTCCTTCTATCCAGAAGGCTTCTTCAGTTCTGAAATCGCTAATGCTAATGATCTGGGTTGTCGTTCACCTAGTTTCAGTTGAGGTGTCTCCCCTTTGTCTGCTGGCTCACATGGTGGCGAGTGAGCAGGTCTCCTGAAATGGTGTGAATGTTTGGTTTGTTGGTGGAAGGAGTGGAGGACTGCATTGTACGTGGGTGATAGGAAGTGCCTCAGGCCACCACCTCTGTTTAAGGATGGTTTTCCCAGTTTGACATGGATAGCTTCCTTGACAGCCCTCTCAAACCATCGGTCTTCTCTGGCCAGTACCCGTACTTGACTGTCCTCAAATGAGCACCCGCTCTCCTTTAGGTGTAGGTGGACTGCTGAGTCCTGACCCAAAGAGGTGGCACGTCTGTGCTGTTCTTCTGTGGAGAGGTTGTTTGGTCTCCCCAATGTACAGTTCCTTGCATTCCCCCTGGCACTGTACAGCATACACAACATTACATTGTTTATGTCTTGTCCTTCGGGTGGACCAGCCTGTCTGAGAGTGTTGCTGGGTTTGAACTGAACCGGTATGTCGGGTTTCTGGAGGATCCTCCTAAACTTCTCAGAGACCCCGGACAGATAGGGGATGGAAACGCTGCGGCGTTTGTTTCTCTCCTCCTCTCCTTTGCTGGGGTCTTGTTTCCTTGAGGTCCTGGTGAAGGCCCAGTCTGGGTAGCCACATGTTGAGAGCTGTCTTAATGTGGTCCTGGTCCTTCTTCCTGCCTTGGGATGTGGTGGGTATTTCTCTGGCCCGGTGTTGGAGAGTTCTGATCACTCCCAACTTGTGTTCCAGTGGGTGGTGGGAGTCAAACTGGCGGTACTGGTCGGTATGTGTGGGTTTCCTGTAGACTCCAATGGTGAGGTTTCTGTCCTCAGTGATCCTGAGTGCACAGTCCAGAAAGGCCAGACTGGTTCCTTTTACATCTTCCCGGGTGAATTTTACATGCTCAAGGGCGAAACGTCTTCAAAATAGAAGAAAAACAGTCCAGTTGACACTAAAACTTGGATAACTAAGACCTGGATGAGTGAGAATCTGCACAGATTCTGGTTATTTTAGGAGACCAACGGATTCGGTGCAGAATCATTGGTAACGACGCAGGTTTTTCTTCTCATCGCCGCCAACTTCTCTCCAAACTACGTCACTAAAATAAGCCCGGGGTGAACCGATGCCATAACATCGGTTCCGCCTGTTCTACGCTGTGGAGGAAAGAAATAGCAAGAACAACCAACCGTGGTCCTGTTTGTGAGAACACGGGGGCGAACAGAGGAGGCCACGTTAGTGCAATATTATATTTATTTCTTACAGTGAATTTTGGTTGCCATACAAGAAGTCTTGAGGATTTGAAGAAAGGGGGGAGGATGGAAGGAGGAGTGCAGTTACAGAAAATTCTCTCTCTTTTCATTTCAGTAATTAGGCGACTATGATGATTCAGTAGCACAAAATTACAGCAACATAGAAAACATGAACACAAATCTGCACAAATTACTGAGAATGTCTTAGCCTCTATGGCAGGACTTAAAGAATAAAGTCTATTGATGAGAAAATCAGAACTTCATGAATGAAAGAAGAACCCAAAATCTGGACATGATGAATGTGGGAGTGATGTTCTGGTGGGGTGGGGGGGTTAGTGAACTCTACTTCTACTCAGTTCTACATTTTTCCACACAGAAAACTGCTCAGTGACCGGCTGATCCAAGCCACCGCTAATCTTTGTGCTGGATTTATGTTCGTATACATACATATATATAAGTTTTATATAGGTTCCTACCAAGATGGCCGGCATTTATACATATATTTTTAAGATTTACATATTTTTGCACTTTTTTTTATACACAAACTCTCTAGACTTGGGGGATTTTGGAGGAAGGAAGCAGTCTAATCAGGCAGATGGTGGCTGCCAGGAGAACCGGCTTCTTCACAGGTTCAGTGAGGAGGATTTGCAGCATCCAGCATCTTTGTCCGCTTAAAATAAAGATTTTAAATATCATTATCGAAACCGCATCGTAGTCCCGCCCCCGCAACGTTGATTGGCTGAGTAACAAAGATGCTTTGGTCACTCTGCCCTCTGGTGGCCGGGTCCAGTATGACAGAGAAGCTAATAGTAACGCCAATTTATTCTTTTTTCCTAATACTTTGTTTCTACAACTGTGACTTCTCTTTCTCTCCAGTTTGAGAATTTAAAAGTTTTCCAAATTCCTGTCACCTCCTCTGCTGCCAGTCATGAAATATTTCCCCTGAAAAGAGCCAAAAATAGAATAAATCTTACATCCAGGTCAAGGAATCAGATATAATTCAGATGTGACCTTTAACTAACATTTACATCTTCGCGTTGGAGGTCCAAAAATAAAAATGCGATGTCATTTTAGGGGTAAATGATTGTATAGCCCGCATAATTAAAGATGCAGTAGCCAATCAGAAGACTGCCTGAAAGGAGCGACCCTAAAGGAAAAGAGACCCGTTCCGTTGGCTGCAACCTGCCCCTTCCCTGCTAGATGCTGCTAAATGCCCCACACTTGACCTTCACATCTTCTCCGTCAGTAAAACTGTATGTAGGCAACGCGTCATCAATGACAGGTGATCATGATATGTAACTTTAACATGTGAAAATCCAAACACAACCAGGAATCATTCAGAATAAATATTGCTTCTTACATGAACCCATAAATCTAATAATTATAATAATATTTATGTTTATCTAGATACTATGTCTCTTTTTGGCAATCCACACATCAGTGTCAAACAGGTTTTTGTTCGGATAACCTCTATAAAATGTCATAGAACTCTATACAAATCTTTTAAAAATACTGTGCTTTTCTACCGTCCGACGCGTCGCTGTTAGCTTGAAAATAGCGTTCAAACAGGACCAGGTTATTTATAGCAGCATTGTCCTGCGCTGGCCTCCGTACGCTGATGTTCACAGAACACAGAGCTCGTGTTTGTTTCATTTGTCCCCATTAAAAGCTGCAGGTATGAAATAAGTGATGGAAAACATAAGTGGGTTTCTGTGTATGGGACCGCATGTGGAGGACGTACGGTCGCGGAGCTGCTCGGCCGACAGAGAACTGTGAGCTATTTAAGGCATCCTCGTTGGGATGATGGGGCGGCGGCCATAAATCAACCTTCAGAAATTCTCCTTTCCCTTCCACTACAACTATACATATAATCAAAATGGTTTTAAATCCAGCGCCACTCTTATTTACACACAAACACACGTCTGAGCTGCCTGCGTCCTCAAACACCGGCTCACGTCGTCGACATCCGCTCCACTTTCCTTTGCTCAGTGGTTGGCGGGCAGCACGTGTCAAGTCCACCAGGCTCTGAAACCTGCGCCCAAAGTCCACAATTCCGACAGACGCAGCTTTCAGGAGGACCGAGAAACCTGCTGAGAGGCTGTTTCATCAGACGGAAACTGAACTGAACATCTGCTTCAAATCCAGCTCTAGTTAGCATGATGCTAACTAGCATGATGCCTGTTTGTTGAAAACAGAGTACAAAATATTCAGGTGGTTTAGCTAAATAGAAAATCTGTCCCTCTTGACTCTTCAGTTCCTATTATATCAACTTTTTAAAACTTTTTCCTATAAACGTTTGGAGCTACGGAGGATTAGAGCTACACGTGAAAAATGACTTGTGCTTGAGATGCATGTTACTGGGCTTAAAGTGACCCTCTTGTTAAAATTTGATATTTTACACTTTCTCTGAACTGAAAAGGGAAAAAAAAACCAAAATATATAAAATAAACGAAAGCGGGAAAATAAAATCAAACATTTAAGGTTAAAAAATAAAATAACATTTGTAGAAGGGAAAAAAAAGCCTGATTTAAAGTCAGAACTTGGTTTCTAATATTTATTTATGTGGCTCAAGCACAAGTATTTTTTCATAATCCTCTTTTGTTAAAATTTAAATTCTGTTAATGACAAAATCCTCAATAATAACTCATATCCCTGCAGCTCAGACGATTTGCTTACTTTATTAGATCAGAATTAAACATGAATTAAATCCGAAGGGGAAAAACTGTTTAGTTACAAGTAAACTTTTAATCTGTAATCTGACATTAGCAACGCATGAAAAAAGCTAAATGAGGGAAAATGAGTTTTGTCTGCTTGTTTTCAGTAACGTTTCATAAAACGTATTTGACATGCGTGTGTCGGAGCCAGTCGCAGATTTTACTGGGCTGAACCGGTTATACTGGTACGCAGAAGGTACCTGGACTCTCGTTTATCGTGAAGTTAAGCTATCGTCCCTTCTTTATCACATGTCCAGTTAAATTAACCTCAACTTCTACCACCTCAGCGTCACACTGCATTAGCATTAGCTTTAGCATGGGGCCCACATGAACACGAGACCTTCCGAGGTCAAACAGAGACATTTAATGTAATGAAGAAAGTAAAGAAGAAAAGTCCTAACCTGCTTACTACAGCATACACACACACACACACACACACACTCGCTCTCTCACCTGTGGTCACACATATGAGGAGTGGGAGAAGGAAGTGAGGCGTGGAGTGTTTTTATGTGCGCGTGTGTGGACTGAAACAGGTGAAAAGCAAAAGAAGAAAACCATCAAATTCACATCTACAACCTTCAATGCACCCGGAAATAGAACTCCGATAGAGTGAAGAAATATTTTCTCTGAACAAACTCTAGCAAAGATAGAAAAGGAGCGACGACCAGCTCAGCTGGTTCTGCGTCCACAAAAAGTCTCCTGTATTCCAAAGTCTGCGCGGGAAAAGAAACTTCCAGACAGGAAAACACACTATTCCACTGTTTGTTGTCTGGCTTCATCCAGGATGTGATGTCACAGCTGTTCTCTTCCCCTGTGGCGTTCCCGTGGCGCCCTGGTGCTCAGAGCGGCGGGGTCGGTGGAGGGCGCTGAGATGGGAGGATTAAAAAAAAGAGGCCGCGTCGACTCGGACAAAAACCTGGAGTAAATTCCGCCATGTGAGATCACATCTGAGTGATCCTCCTCGCCAAGCCCCGCCTCCTCTGGGTTTATCTGTCCTGCAGCAGCTTCAGCGCCCTCTCGATGTTCATGCGGTGGCCCACGCGGGTCACGCCCAGGTCTATCAGGTCCTCCTTCTGCAGCGAGGGCAGGTGGGCGCCCTCGATCTCGTTGTCCAGGAACGCGTCGCGGTGCTCCGCCAGGTTCAGGCTCTCCAGCCAGTCCGCCACGTCGTGCTTGCTCCACAGCTCCATCGGCTTGGAGGCGAACGGCTTCCCCGAGGCCGACGCCGCCTGCATCAGCGTCAGCGGCGACGGCGAGCGCGAGCTCCCGCTGCCGCCGCACGATGAGCTCAGGCTGTAGCCGCCGCTGCTGCCCATGGGAGGGGTGGGAAGTCCGAAGACGTCGGTGAGGGTGGGGGACACGGAGGGCGGCAGCGAGGAGCACGGGGTCAAGGAGGAAGCAGAATCCGGAGGGCTACAAGGATGCGTCTGGGACGGGAGGCTTCCGGGAGGCGTGGAGGTGAGGGCGGCGGCGGCGGCGTTGTTACGCATCCCTGAGTCTTCTGTGGGCGGCCTGGGGGAGACAGGGGAGACAACGGGTGAGACGTCAACACGTGCTGGGGGAGGCTGCTACAGCATACACCTGCGTGGTTATGTGGTCAGCCTGACAACAGAGCGGTAGCCACGGCAACGGGCTGGCGGGAAAGGGCCATCGTGTGAGTTTGGGACATTTCTGAGACGGTTTCTGATATTCAATATGAAAAACGCGCGAACCGAAGCACCCGCGGAGCAAAACGCGGGTCCAGGCTGGCAGCTGGGGGATTGTGGGTAAATGCGCTGTGGCGCTGCTCATCCGCCAGCAGGGGTCACCAAAATCACACCTACGGGCAGCAGCGGCAGCGGCGCCGGCGCTGGAAACAGTCTCTTCACCCGGGTAAAATTCATCTCTTCCTTCTTTAACAAATATTACTGGAACGCTTCAGAACAACGGAGAACAAAAGCATCTTCCAGAAAAACGAGGAGGGACGAGAAGAGCGAAACTGTCGCCGCCTCACATGAGGACGTTTAAAGGGTCGGATCAGAACTCCCCCTTGTTAATCTGGTTAGAGGTCACTGATGTGGAATGAGTGAGGACGCCCCTCAGCCCACCCACAACTTCCTAATGGACGCATGAGAACACAGGGAGGAACGTCGGGGAGTAACGTCGGGAGGAACGTCGGGGAGGAACCAAGGAGAGGAACCAAGGGGAGAAACGTCAGGAGGAATGTCAGGAGGAACATTGGGAGGAACCAAGGGGAGGAACAATGGGAGGAACGTCGAGAGGAAGGTCGGGGAGGAACGTCGAGAGGAACGTCGGGGAGGAACAATGGGAGGAACGTCGGGAGGAACGTCGGGAGGAACCAAGGGGAGGAACAACGGGAGGAACGTTGGGGAGGAACGTTGGGGAGGAACGTCGGGAGGAACCAAGGGAAGGAACGTCAGGGAGGAACGTTGGGGAGGAACAATGGGAGGAACAATGGGAGGAACGTTGGGGAGGAATGTTGGGAGGAACATTGGGAGGAACCAAGGGGAGGAACAACGGGAGGAACGTCGGGAGGAACCAAGGGGAGGAACGTCAGGGAGGAACGTCAGGAGGAACGTCAGGAGGAATGTCAGGAGGAACGTCAGGAGGAACATTGGGAGGAACCAAGGGGAGGAACAATGGGAGGAACGTTGGGGAGGAACGTTGGGGAGGAACGTCGGGAGGAACATTGGGAGGAACCAAGGGGAGGAACGTCGGGAGGAACGTCGGGAGGAACCAAGGGAAGGAACGTCAGGGAGGAACGTTGGTGAGGAACAACGGGAGGAACAATGGGAGGAACGTTGGGGAGGAACGTTGGGAGGAACGTTACTCCAGCCATTTTATAGCCTTGATGCTGTCAGCTGGAGGGACAAGATGGGACTGAAGAGGAAGCAGAACCTGAAGAAGTTCCGGATCCGACAATTTGAGGGCTGTTCACCAGCACTCGGTCCGGAACCTTCAGACACAAAGGAACCAGAAGGTGGAAGCTGAAATGGTCAGAAATGCCGTGTTTGAAAAGGAATCTGCCGCAGAGTCACTGGAAAGTCACAGCACACCGAGTGATGTCACTTCCCCTCAGCCTGCCGACTTTAACCTACATAAGTGTTCTGGTAACATACGGACGAGCCTGAGGGGAAGCGACCGGGTCGTTCTGGGCCCCTAAAAATGGGCCACAGTAAAGGGAACAGTTCACCAAAGCTGACTTTTCCAGCTCGATCCGCTAGCAGCCAAATAAAGACGTGCTCGAGATGCCCTCAGCTGATTGGCTATCGGACCGCCCACCTGATCCAGAGTCTGTCTGAAATTTCGGTTTGGGGCCGAACTTCCTCAGTTTGTGTCTGGTCTGACTGAAAAGGCCTCTTTGGAGAACTGTTCCGACTCCGTGGGCGGGAGAACTTACGGTTTTGCCGCTTCAGCAGGAGCTTCCCCAGGAGGTCGACGTGGATGAGATGGAGACAGAACGTCACACATGACAAACACATGGAAACAACACAGGGTGAAAAATGGCGACATTTTCCGATGGGCATCAGCGTTACGACCTTTGACCCGACTCTTCCCTCCTTCGTTCAGAATGAACAGAATTCTCTGACCTTCTTAGAGAAACCCATTTTCCTGTGAGTTACGTGACTCAGGAATCTCCAGCTGTGCTAATGTGCCAACACCACGCTAACCTCACTTCCTGTCACTGCTGGAGTAACCAGGAAGTGAGGTTAGCCGCCTGGGTCCTGATTGGTGTCTGTCCAGTTAGACCTGAAACAGATTTCTGGAGGTTCTGGTGCTCAAGGCCCGGGTTGTGCACTAACGCGTGTGACGCTCACGGGCTCTGGCCTCTGCAGAGGCGGAGCTCGCCGAGGCCACGCCCACACGACGACCTGGACCCGCCTGTGTTGCAGTGCCTCACATACTCACCGTCAGGGTCCTGAATGCATACACCGACTTTATTTATAGAAGCCCGAACACGCACGTGCACGCGCACACGCACGGGGTGACTCGGCTGTGCTGGGTTACGTAACGGTGGCCTACTAAAGCAGTGCAGCACGTGAACTGTGTGAGATGATGTTGAACTTTGATGAAGGTTGGCCTGCCGCCCTCTCTCTCTCACACACACACACACAAGCATGCACGCACACACACACCTCCCCATCCCCAGCACCGACTGACATCACCACAGGCCTCAACGCTGCTCTGATCAGCTGGTTGCTAGGCAACCCTTTCATCCACAGGCAAAGCCAACACACGTTTAATCTGGGATGGAAAATGAGAAAAAAAAGAAGTCCAACAGAGAAAATCTGACATTTTACAGGTAAAAAACTGAAAACGCGAGTAACCAGCAGCAACCAAGATGGACGGAGCGAGCGAGAGAGAGAGAGAGAGAGAGAGAGAGAGAGAGAGAGAGAGAGAGAGAGCGTGTGTGAATCTAGGCCATCGTCTCTGCCGCCATCTGTTTGAGAACCTCTTCTTCTACGTCCAGGTCTGCTGCTTCTACGAGAACGCAGAAACTTTCAGACCAGCTGAGGTCGGGGAAGAAACTGGACCGAACGCAGCCAGACGACGTCAGTGAACGAGGGTTCTGACTCAACGGCCAGTCAGAACGCAACGGCACGTTTGAGGTTCCACCCCTGAAGCCTGATGGAACGCTGAGACTGGAGCTGAAGTCCGTGGCTTCATCTCAGGTCTGGGAATGGGGGGAGCGCTCAGCGTCCATCTCCGGTGTTTGGAGACTTCAAGCCACAGCTGTAAAGCAGCTTTTCGAGTCTCGTCTGTTTAAATTCTGGAGATTCTGACAAACTGAGGGTTTCATCTTCAGAACCCAAAAACACGTCAGAACAGGACATCGGTGCCGACGAGCCTTTACTTTGAAAGGCAACTTCCTGCCACTGACATCTAAAACATACAGAAGCTCCAAAGATGCATCGGTTGGAGACGAGAAGGCACAAAGGCCACCTTTCCTCTGCGCACTCATGTCCTCCCCTCCCATTGGCCCAAACAAGCTTGTGCTATCACGCTGTTCCTTCTCCACTGGAAATAGTAACCCTCGGAGGGAGCCGGTTGTTATGGCAACACTGGAGAAAACTGTTACGATGCACAAACGTGGACGGTGGGGTTGTTGTAGAGGAAACTGAAGAGAAGGATGAGAGAGTGGTGAAGTACGAGGTCACAGAAACTGACGAACTAAAGAATTCGATGCTTTGACGCCTCCAAACGGCGAAGAGTCTGTGCGGGTGATGGGGAAAAAATCCAAAATATTTCAACCCGGCGACCTGAATTTATTTCTTCGACTTTACCGCAGAGACGAAAGCATTTCAAGGGCTGATCCTCGACTGGCCGAACACACGTGAAGCACAAAACCATTAAGAGGTTTTCTGTCCAACCAGACGTCTCTTTCACCTGGTGGACAGAAAACCCGGCTCGGCTGCAGCCCACGAAGACCGGCTGTGCCCCCCCCCCGATCTATAATCACCCATGTCGCAGTCTTGTGCACCTACGTGTGTATTTTAATGTGATAGTGCCAGAAAAGACGAGTGAAGACAAGAAAAAGGGTCAAAACAAGTGACCAAGGCAGAGTGCTAACAGGATGGCGTTTACGGGATCAGAAGGCTGAACAACGCCATCCTTCATTCAGGCGAACGGTGAATTATTGATGGTGCTTTTTATTTCGCTTTTAAAAGAAACATGAGGCAAACGTCTCCAGGTCCATCCAAGTCTTCACCAAACCCCCTGAAACACGGGTGCACGTCACCGCCACCACGCCCAGGTTCATTATTGTAGTTATTGACCTGAGCTGGTGGGTTATTGATTCACTTAACTAGGGAAACGACAACATCTGACCAAACGCAATAATGTCTTAAACAGAATTCCTTTTGATCAGCTCACCGAAAACAATCAAAATTCCAAATGAAGGCGAATGAATTTAAATGAAATCGGATATCAGGTTGAAAAAGCGGTTATGAGAAGGATCAAGAAGCACTATTCCAGAACTTTTAATCAAGAGACCAAACATCCGAACTTTGAAGCTCCCCAGCCTCAGAAACATCTCCAAGCTAGCTATTGAACCAGTTGCTCCACAGAGGACCACCAACAGAACTCTGCTGTCAGTTCTGCTATCTGGATCTGCTAAAGACGCCCTGTGTTCAGGACCAAAGGTCAGAGTTAACACGGTTGTCCTGGTTGTGTCAAACTGCATTAATGGTTTGATTGTATTAGCGCTGCGGCCCAATGGCCCAAATTCAACTTTCATAGCTCACAAACGACCCATATCTGGTACTTGAACGCGTGGTTTTAGCCCTGGACCCCTTCCCTATATACCTTGTGGTTTCTGAACTCAGTCTGAACATTCGTGTCGCATTCGATCCGATTTCTACATCAACGCCTGAGCTGGCGGGAGAAACGTGAGCCGAAGAACTTTTTGAGGTGGTTCCTGCGTTCTAGCTGAGCTCAAGAAATCGTGACACAAAAGAAAGACTTTCTGTGGCTGAAAGCGACATTTTTCCAGTCGTGGACGCAGTCCGACGTCACCTACCTCGCTCCAAAGCCGCCTCTTGTTCCGGTGGGAGAGTCCAGGCTGTCTCCTGGCTTGGTTGGCCGGTCACGGTTCATATGTTGCAGGATGGAACTGAGTTCGGTGATAACGGTGTTCTTCGAGTCTGGTGTGGACGGTGAGCTGCGCAGCTCAGGAGGTTGATCCCCCCACAGCTTGGAGGTCCTTTGCGTGGGAGTCCTGGGAGGCTCTGAGGACGAGGGGGGAGGGGGAGGAGCTTGGGGTGGTGTTCCATAGGATTCGGGGGACTCCTCTATGAGAGCATCATGATACAGTGAAGTTCTGTTGATGACAGACTTGCCCTTGGGTTTGGGGGGCACCGGGGGTCGATCCACTAGGAAGGCGTGACCGTCGGAGGTGGTGTAGAGGCTCTCCAGAGTGCTGTCACAGAAGCCCCCCTCTGATGACAAGGTGGAGATGCTGGACACCGTGCTGGTGGTCTCCATGTGCTGAGGATCCCCACTGCTGCGGCTGTCCACCTCTTCGATGCCCGAATCACCCATCCCTGACTCAGGGTCATGGGGAGGGTGGCCGAAGGAGGGGGGCATGTTGTTTGGGACCCGTTTGTGTTGCTCGGTGACAGGTGGTGGGGCATGAGGGTGGTAGGGTGGTAGGCCAGGTCCCCCATTCCGCCTCTGCTGCTGAAGCATCTCTGCAATGGCACTAGCCTGGTCATCGGGAATATCGATACTGTTGGCGAACTCCAGCGGCGGTGGGAGGGGCTCCGAGAACTCAAATTCCTCATCGATATCAACTGAAGCCAGAGGGGGAGGTGGGATGCGGAAGGGCAGCTTCACGGGTTCATCCATGGAGTTGCCCAAGGGAATGCTCCTTCTCCGGGCTGATGCCGGCAGTGGATTAGCGGCCAGCAGGGAAGCCTTGAGTGGATCTGGTTGGTTGGGGTCCTTGAGTTCAGATGGTCTGTTGCTGTCCTGCCCTTCCGCATCCTGATTGTTCACCTTGTTGCTGGGGTCAGTGCTGGTATGAACCATGAGCAGGCCGGCGGATTTGGGCTTCGACGCGTCCGTCACATCTGCCGGAGCACTCTTCCGCTCCTGGAGCGCCTGATGCTGCCGCTCCTCCCTTGCACCGTCAGACTCGTACTTGTGCTCTGTCATTTGCCTCTGGAGGCCGCCTCGACCGGGGCGCCCCATGGTTGCGGTGGAGATGGCAGCGAAACTCGTCTCGATCCCAGAGCGTAACTTAGTGTCAATGAACAGAGGCTGGTTGAGGTCTGGCTTGTGACTCGGCTGGATTGGCAGGGACTGGGCTTCGTGCTTGGGGGTCTGAGGAACCTGAGGAGGGTTTTGTGGCTGATTCTGAGGATGGTTTTGCTGCTCCTTCATTGCACGGTCGCGAGCAGCTAGGGCCAGAGCTAATGGGGAATTAGGGTCCAAGGGTTTGCCGGTGACTGGGTGGAGGTAGGTCCCGTTAGCCCTGTAGTGGCTCTTTGGAGGGGTGGATGGGAGACTAACTGGACTGTCCAAGTTCTGACACTGGCCTGTTCTGGTGTTCAGAGGTTCTCGCACCACTGTGGGCTCAGGAGTATTAAAATCTGTCATGTTACCACTGCCTCCTCCGACAGGAGGGCCAAGCTGAGCTGCGGGGGGAGGAGCCAGTATCCTTCGAAGCCGCTCGTCGCTGCTGAACATGCCTTCATCGATGGACTTTGACTGTCGAAGGCGAGGTGTTGGCGTGGGACTACAGAAATCGTCGTCACCCATATCTATTGACTGAAAAGCAATTGAGTTCTTTTTGGCCTCTAATCTCTTCTCCCGGTCTCGTACCGCGCCAGCGATGGCAGCAGCAAAAGGGTTACCTAGAGACAGAGGGTCTTCGGGGCGTAACCCTCCGCTCCCCCCAACAGATGGCGTGAGAGGAGGGTGTTCAGGGGTGGTGGGTTCGATCTCCATGCTGCTACCCTGGCTGCTCTTACCACTGCTACTGGTGGAGGGCTCTTTAACAATGATGGTGGGGATGGGGATAGATGAGCAGGTCCGCTCTACGGGTGTTGTTGGCATGGAAACTGCACCTGAGGGGCTGGCAGGCATGTGACATGTTTTCTCTGGACTGTCTTCAACGTTGGACTGCTTTACCAACATGCCCTTTCTTCGAGCTGGTTTCGCCGGGATGTAAAGCGTCTTATTGCCAACCTCAGAGTAAGGGTTCTCCGGCACTGGCGTGCGCCCTCGGGTGCGTGTGCTCTCAAAGTGCTCCGAACTCTGGCGGAAGTAGCCACGCCTTAGCGTCCCGACGTTAGCGGTTTGGCTTATGGTCGTGACCGCATTGGAGTTCTGGGCGAAACTGGGTCGCGTAGTGCCGTAGCCCTTAGACGCAGGACCTGCCGGGGAGTTGAATGCCGGCGGTGAGGGGGGTGAGATGGCCGGAGGAGGAGGGATGTCTTCCGAGGTATCGGGCATCGAGAGGCTGCGGGCGAACTTGAGCAGAGGAGGCGTGAGGAATCCCTGCTTCTCATCCTCCGCTGTACCTTTGGAGACACGTGCCAGAAGGATAAATGATGTGAGGCGCCAGCAGAGAAACCCCCGGTTTGGTTGAGTGATTTATGGGCTGTTTCCCATGTTTTACTCATTTAAACTAACGGAGGAAACTAAGTGAACGTAAAACGTGCTGAGCTGCCTCAATTAAACAGCTAACTGTGAACTAAGGAAAGATAAGAGAAGCTCATTAAGCTCCGAGTATGTGACCTTTCAGAAAATGTGAGAGATCCTGGCTGAAACACAGAGGCAGATTATTATTATTATTATTGTTATTATTAATGGAACGTTGAGAGAGGACATTAGGCTGCAGGACGTCCCTCCAGTTCTGTAGTGAGACTGAAGCTTCAGCAGATGTTTAATGAGCTCTAATATTATTGCTGAGAGCACATTCTGCTGACTGGCTCGCTCCAGTTTATCTATAATTAGCCTCCCTAATGCAGAAGTACACACAACACACGCAGTACAAAGACACACACACACACGAACACACACAGAAACTAACATCATACCTATGGACTTTTGCTTTCTCATCGTTCCCTTCTCAGGTATCCCCAGGTAGGCGCCCGGCACAGTGGGGGGCACCACAGCCACCCCCTGGCGCTCGTGGTACATGGACTGTAAACAGAACAGAAACACACACTTTGTCATCTGTCTGTCACAGAAAGAACCCCAACCCACCCGTCAGCTCCGGACTGGCAGCTGGGTTTGAAGGTTCCACGTTCTATTTCCGCTCCAGAACGCTGGAAACTGGACTCGGACTGCGACTGAGACCAGCCTTCGCGTGAGGGCCAAGATCGTCTGACTTACGTTCATATCAGCTGCCGTCACCAGACAGCGACTGGATGGGCGTGGCTTGATAGTGGCGATCTTCATGTCGATGGGCGAGGCCTTCTGGGCGTGCGTCATCTCTTCAACTTTATCTGGAAGAGAACGCGAGGCTGTGTAAGCGACGGAAGCAAGGTGGCGACATGGAACTCGGCCGGGTTGTTGAGGACCAGACACAAGCTTTCATCATTCGGGGGAGGGGGAGGACGACGCTGAAATACACATGAAACTGGGGCAGAAATCCTCCCCAAAAAAAATCAAACACTGAAACCGATTCTGGGGTGAGGAGTGATGGGGACATGGCCACGGGAAGGGGGGGTTTAAATGTGCTTCCAGCCTTTCAAGCCATGCAAGCTCTTCCCAAGCAGGCGAGCCAGTAGGTCACAGCTCTCCAGACTGCTGCCTTATTAGGTGTAAAATGGGTGATGGGAGGGTGTCAAGCTTGACATTATCATTCTGCTGCAGTCAAAGAAGGTGCCAAGAGCCAAAAGTCTGATTCCCTGTGCTGCGATGATGCCACCAGAAAAGTCCACCTGAGAAGGGGGGGTTTGAGAAGCTACATGCTCGTCCTGATCAGCGCGCCACCTCTCTGCCTAGCTAGGCCGCAGGAGTTATCCATGCATTAGTGGGGGAGGGGGGGTGATTACTTAGGGTGACTTGGAAAACAATCCTCTTCTTCTGCATATCTACACACAGAGGAGTGGGGTGGGGGGGGGAGAAAGGGGAGGAGGAGAGCAGTGTCATTGACTGAAAAGACAGACACAAAATACAGAAGATGCACATTTTCTCTCTGCCCACCCCTCCCTCAACTGGATTCCAGCTACAGCTATCATTGCCAGGTTGCCATAGAAACTGATCTGTAAGTGAAGCATTTCCTGGAATACTATACCCCCCCCCATAAACACACACTCCCCTGACACAAAAACACAGGAGCCTGGGAGGTGAAACGATTCCCGGATACCAGCCCTCCATACCTGGAACACAGAAACAGAAATATGCAGCAGTGGGCGGAGGGACTCCTGTTGATCCCCCCCGGAAATATCAGCGACATGATTAGTGATAAACATGGATCACCCTCAATCACACGTCAAGCAACAGATTCAGTTAGGACCCAAAACTGGAGAGAAGTCTGCTGTTTTATTTGGGACTGTTCTCATCATCAGGGCAGCTAACCAGGTGACCAGCAGACGGGTACTGGAACTTATTAACTTCCCTCCTGACACACTCACAGATGTTACGCACCACGTGTGGAACCATAAGATGTTTTAAATGCTGACTTGTTGCACATAGTTCTAATTTTCAAAAATCTTATGGCTTTTAAATTCCAAGAAAAAAGATCAGAATCTGATCAGCTAGCTTTAGCTTAGCACAAATGCTGGTGCGGAACATGTGGCGTTAGACTGACCATCCACACCCCTCAGACTAACCCTTCCTGCACGTTGTTGTCTGTATAACATGTTTTTAATGTGCAGCCCTGGGCGGTGCCTGGTTATTTGCACTCTTGGGGGGGCAAAACAGCTTCAAACTTTGTGAGATGCACTGAAAGTCAGAAAAGAACAGTTGATTCCTCTTCTCATCTGGTCCAGACCCACACACCATCGCTCCACCTTAAAACCCCTCTACCCTGGACTCAAATGACTCCACCTTCCTGCTGTTGTGCAGGAAAAACTCGGGTTCAGAGGGAAACGATGTGACTCGGTCACGAATGACGACAACAAAGTGCATCCACATGCTGTCACGTCCACAACAGTCCAGAAGCAGAGGAAACGTTTCTGTTCTTCACCACTGAAACCCTGGAAACCATGCAACGACACCGGGAACAACGTGGAAAAACACACCATGCGGCTACAGCTGAAAGTAGCACAGATCAAACCCATGTGGAAAATCTTCGAATCAGTGTGGGGGAAGACGGACAGGGCTGGGTGAAGGGAGACACTTCAGAACTTACCACCTTTCTTTTTCCTCAGAGTGGCTTAAAGGAGGGGGACAGAAAAACAGGTCTTTACATCACAGGCGTGACTCACCTCTTATTGAAATGAAGGATTTGCATTTCTGTGCGGAGATTTACTCGTGAAAACATGAATGGCGAAAGTGGAGCGGCTACAAACGCAGAGAGGAAAGAACCAGATGTGTCAGATAAGCTGAAAAACCTGCTGACCACAGCCCGTCTCTGTCAGCACTTTCCTCCTAATGGGACGAGTCCCCGCGCCCTCGCCAATAACCCGGCCCGCCAAAAAACCCCTAACCGCGTCCCCGAGGCCGTGCTGCTCGTGCGACCTTGATGTTTTCGCACCTTTATTCTTTGATGCGGTTTGTTTTGTAAGGGAAAGTTTGGCTCGGTTCGCCTGGTGAGGGGGACAAATCTGGGATACGCCGACATCTAACTGCTACAAACAAACCGGTCATGCTGTTAAACGGTGGTAATCTCACCATCACAGAGGTTTGTCACTGATGGTGGTTTCATCCTGATAAGAAAGTCACATATTTGTTTGATATAATCGGACTGATCCCTTCGGAGCTGGATTAAATTCCCACCACTGCTGCCGTGGAAACACACGCAGGATTAAAGCCGCGTCAGTGTTTGTCTCTCTGATTAGCAACATTAGCCTCGGGAAACGTTTCTCGTTCGCGTGACGGCGCGGAGAGGAACCTCCGGAACAGTCGCAGCGAGCTGCGGACCCCAACCTCAAGTCAGTCCAACACAACCGACACCTCCTGGCAGTTACCATGGTGACGCCGCGGTCTGCCCAGTGACGGCGACATAAACACAAGCATTCTGAGAATCTGACACGGCCTTCTGTGGGTGACGCTCAACCTTGAGAAGAATGAAGACGGCTCGGTTCTGCCCCGCCCCCTGTCTCTGCACAGGTGCTCCCCCCACACACACACACACACACAGGCACCACGCCAACGTCACGCATGATTCATCCTGCCGCAGCAGCAACAGCAGCTCACGGTCAGAAGCCACCACACACATCCAGCCAAACCAGGAAGATGAACGAGGACGGGAGGGTGGAAGAGCAGGCGGCGGCGATCTCTTACCTTTATCCACTATTGACAGGAAATAGCACCAACGGAGGAAAAGAGCAGAGAGAGGCGTGGTTAGGCACCGACCTCTGACACTGACACTGTGAACCCAAACCCGGGGAGTTCTTACCGAGTTCCTCCAGCTCAGAGGTCATGGACTTGGAGCGCATGGACAGAGCTGTGGTGGGGGCTCTCTTTGGGGGGGGAGGGGCTGAAAGAACAAATACATTTCAGTCATTTGGTTCACACCTCCTGGGCCCGGTGACCTTTGACCTCTGAAAAGAAAATCCGGTATTTTGGATGAAGGGACAGAACTAATTATTCTCATCTTTATCATTCGTTTCAGTTTGTTTCACATGTGTAGCATCAACGTGGTTCAAGTCCCATTTTCAGCTGAAGGGTCGAGAATGGGAGCATGAGCGTGAGCTAGCCGTTAGCCCTCGGGTTGGGTAGGCCGAGGAGGGCTGAGGTCAAAGGTCAGGATGTGTGCTGTATATGTCGATGCCCAAGGAAGCGTTGAGATTTGCTGCTGTACCTTTTTTGCGCGCCGTGTCGTCAGGGTCTAGATTCCGGCTCACAGTCACCACCTTGATCAGGAGACGGTTGCCCCCCTGGCGGATCATGTTGACCACCTGCCTGTGGCCCACCTTCACCACGTTCTCCTGGTTGACCTGCCACAACACACAAACCACGCGCTTTCAGTGGATCCTGGAAGGTTTCTAATGTCAGCGACACTGGAGACGTCCGGGAGGAGAGAAACAGCCGCCCCGGATCGGGAGATCGGGAGATCGGGAGATCGGGATCCTCTCAGTGTTTGTTGACGTCGGCTCCTCCGTCCTCATCATCTCATCATCGGTCTTCAAAAGCCGACGTTCTCATTAACGTGTTTGTGTGAGGAACTCATATTTTAACACTTCAAATATGCTGGTTCCCATACGGATCACAGCGACACGCTCATACGAGCCTTCCCCGGACACACACACACACACACACACACACACACACACACACACACACACACACACACAGGGTGGATTTTAATCTCATTACTGCTTGTCTAATTTAATATTGGCCCCGCTGCGCTGCTCCTCTCATCTCCTCCGTGCGCTCTGCTCCACCCTCCACTCTCCTTCAACACAAGCTGTGGATGAGGGCGTCGGATGAAAGGAGTGATGGATGGAGGGATGGTGGGGAACGGAGGTGGAGTGACCCGGAGACGTCGAACAGAGTGATAGACACACGGAGACGCCTCGGTAATAGAAAGGACGGCAGCCCGACGGCACAAGGGCGGACATTTTTGTAATTAGAGAGAAATAGTCGGACAGCTGTTTCAGCATGACCTTGACTTCATCTCACACACACACACACACACACACACACACACACACACACACACATACACACACACATGCGCACACAGTATCTACATACAGGGCAGTCTTATGTAAGCTGCTCTGTCTTTCCACCCTATTATGTAATGATGCTTGAAGGATGGACATGGACACACACCAACACACACACACACACACACACACACACACACACACACACACACACACACACACACATCCTTTAACTTCTACCTTTGCCAGGAATTTCAGACATTATCCATTGCCTATCTCTTCACCCAAACCATCCCAACTGACCTCCTAACCCAAACCTAAACCCAATTCTAACCTCAACCTTAAAACAAAGTCTTAACTTAAAGGACCAGACAAAATGTCCTCACTTCCCAAAAATGTCCTCACTTTAGTGTAGTATATGAGTACTCAAATATTTTCTACACAGTTGGAGTGAGGAGTCCATGGACGATGACTGCTGTTTGACTGATGCACCCGATGATAACAGGGAGGAATTAGGAGAGCTTAGTCGAAACAAACATAAGAAATAAAGCACACGGAGCAAAGTGGGATGAAGCCTCATCCAGCACAGATAGGCTCATGGTTGACTGACAGTGGTAATCTGATTAGTCACCTAAACACACCTGTGCTACGCTCACAGGTGGCTAATCCAGCCCGGCCACCAGGGGGCAGAGGTCAGCTGGGAAACGGGTGAAAATCTCTCATACGCACAGAAATCCCTGCACAATTTAGGACCCAAACGCACGCAAAAGCATGGCGGCATCGGAAGACTGAGCACGTTTTCAAGGAAGAAGAAAAATGGAAGAGAAAAACAAATAAAGAACAGGAGAACAGTTTTAATCTGGTGACTCACAGTCCTGATTACAGTTGTAGTTGACTGTAGAAGCATGGATGATGTCAACTGGTGATGAGAATACACACACACACACACACACACACACACACAAATTAACACAGAAACATACACAGAAACATACATGGAAAACAAAGATCAGGCAACTGGTAATTGCCTGATCAATAAACTGGTTCCAGTGTTGGTTTGTAGCCAAATCACAGTTAAATTCTGAAGAACCACCGAAGAACAACGACATCATCAGAGCAAACCTGACCCTGAACCATCCTATCAGATCCTGAACCATCGTCTTTTCTCTCTGTCGTCCATCAAACTACACATCAGAATCTCGTCCCAGCTGCATCGTCACTGTGTACAAAGTAAGTCACAACATGTTCGTGGTTGCTAAGCAACAGTTGCCGTGTGGCAATGCTGGAGGTGGAAGTGATGCTGAAAGAGAGAGAGTTTGGATCGTACCATTGTCAATACATGGGGGCAGGGTTTGATTGATCTAACAGTGGTCTTTTTACACCTTTGACTTTTTTAGGATGACACGTTTCACTACGTTTTCTCTTCTCTCTTCCTTCCGTCTCACTTGGAGCCATCTTGACTGTCACAGCAGGCCGTGTTGTGCTGGTTCGAAACCAGCAGCATTGTGGGCTCGGGCGTGCTGCTCTTTATGACTGTACCTATAAATAAATTATTCACAGGAAATGATGCTTCCTCTCGGTGTTATTTTAAGACCGAATGTCAAGTCTTTCCACTGGGATGTGTGTGGACTGGTTTGTGTTGACTTTGACTGAGAGAGACTCATCAATTTAAACATTTTTCAGCATCTGACAAAACAAATGCGCTGTGGTTTCCAGCACATGAAGGAGAGCTCGGCGGCAGCGTTTCATACTGAGCGTCGCTTCACCATTAACTGACTGACTGGTTATTTAACTGGAATATCCACTCTTGACAGAGAGGACTCACAGCTGCATGCTGGGGCTGCTGTGGGAGTTGGTTCCATCCTGGCTGCAGGAGAATGTAAATATATGTTTGTGTGTGTGTGTGTGTGTGTGTGTGTGTGTGTGTGTGTGTGTGTGTGTGTGTGTGTGTCAGGGGCTCAGAGCTTTAGGAAGGAGATTAGAATCCCTCCAATCACAGGGAGACGCACCCACAAACGAAGCCTCTGATTGGTCATTATTACTAGAACTGCCCATTATTTCCGAGAGATTCCGTTTGCTTAACTTTGATAACGAGGAGGTTTTAAATGGTTTTCCTGAGCCGACTGATGAACGTCTGCACCTCTAAACTGCATCGTGTCATTGATTTCATACACAAACATACACACATTTCCACACACTCGGCCCGGCTCTGAACAGGAAGCCCACAACTCACCCATTATTTTTCCACCACGTGAGTTTAAGTCTGAACGAAGCCCGCGTGTTTCCACTGAACTCATAACGTGGAAGAGCTGCAGGTCAGGTTTTACAGAAAAACTCCTGATACGATCGGCTGATGGCAAAAGCAAAACAGGCTCGAGGGCAGTAAATTCTGTCTTTCTGCTGAAGACAAACTACCTGGAACCAAACAAATAAAACCAGTTCAGTAAATCTCCACACAAATAATTTAAGCAGTTGTTCTGAGATCTCACCCCAACCCACTTAATATTTAACACTGACATTTCCAATTATAACACCCTTAACTGAGCCCTCATATTATTATTATAAATCTTTTTCGGCAACACTCATCAACAACGTGAACTATCATAGCTGGGTATTAAACATCGATCTGCTCCCAGTCTGAACAAACTGGCCGTCAACTTCTGCAAACTCCTGCAAAGCTGCTCAGTGCACAGCCATGACAGAGCGCTCACTCCCCCTCTCCTTTAAGAGCTTTTAGAGACAGTGAGGATGGTCTGTGCTGCTTCGCTGCACATCTGACAGTTGTGTGCTGTTCAAACCCTCAGAGAGGCAGAAAACCCTCTCTCCCCCACAAACACACACACATACGCGCGCACACGCACACCTGAGGGCACAGGGTGGCAGATGCATTTGCATGTTACAGTAGTTACACATCCCACTCTTGGCCAAAGTTGTGTTATATAAGAAGGTAAGTGCTTGGCTACATCTATGTACATCTCATAGACACACACACGCACGCACGCACAGACACAGATGCAGACACACACACGCACACACACACATACACACACATACACACGCGTATGCACGCACGCACAGCATGTTAACATTTCATAAGTACATTAATGTAGAATAAGCACGTCAGTCATAGCGTAATGACATAATCAGGTCTCGCTGTTGTTTCTTCTTCTGTGGTGCACTCAGCACTTGTTTGCATTCCTTGTCAAGGGCCCAAGCCTCAAGGTTAGAAATGAACGACAAATGAGTTCCATTATAAATTACTTCTGATTACAGGCAGGAGGAACAAAACCAACAGCAACGTTTAGGTGCCCGACGTGCTGCCTGAGGCGCCGCACAGGCGACCGCAGAGGGGCGACCGTCGTGCTCAGAAACACCTCTGACCTCCTGACATACATCGCCACGACAGACGTGTCTCACTCTCAGACGTGTTTCCAGAGTAAACAAAGAGTCACCGAAGTTCAGCGGCTGGAGGTCGCTGACGGATGTTTGACAACGACCTACTTAAGATGGCGAAGGTCTGAGGAGCTCACACACCCGCCCCAGAGCTGGGGAAGACCTCCGGGAAGCTGCGGTGCATGTTTGATCTGCTGCAGTTTGCATATGCACTGATGCAACGTGACAACAGATATTAAAACACACACACACACACGCACACACACACACGCACACACACACACATTTCTGTGAGGACACTGAGGAACATGAAATAATGCTCTTGACTTCTCAAACCAGATCTCAACACTTTAAATATCTGTGGGAAAGTGGGACACAAAACTGTTTCCTTCTGGTTATTTGGATCATTTTTCCTTTCTAGATTTTATTTTACATCCAGTTTCTCCTCAAATGGCCAAAAATCTTTGCAAATGAACATTCCAAGTGGATCCAAAGTCTAAAAATCTCCCACACGCGTCCGTCGAACATGCTCTCATGTTCAACCTGATCCATTTTTTAATAGCCAAAAAAATCGGCACCAAAGACACTGATCCAACATAGTCTGCGCCGCAGAAAAATTCCTGACAGCCAAAAAATTACTTTAATACTTGGTGAAAAATACTCCAAGTTCTTGAAAATCAAATTTTGAAACGAACAGATGATGAAAACTTTAGGACTCTTGTGAAAAAAATGAATCTGCATGATTTTATTTTACATTTTGAGCTTACATAGCATGCACACACACACACACACACACACACACACACACACACACACACACACACTCTTTTCAACTGGTGGAATCCTGACTGAACCCATTCAGAACGGGCTCAGCCATCATGTTCTCGTCACAGCTGCCATTAACACCTGAAAATCAGTTTGGATCAAACCCAAATTGGACTGTTTAAGAGTATTTGAGGGGACCGAGGGACTGCTTGAGTTTACAAAGGCCATATAAATAAAATGATTCATTCGTCCATGTATCAGCAGTGTTCACCCACTCGTCTTAGCACTTAGATTTGGCTTGATGGAACAACCGAAGGAGCTCAACGTAAAACAGATAAAACAAATGAGCGAAGCAGAGCTGCAGCTTTGGATGCACTTTTGTCTCTTCATTTGATGCTCCATTTAGCACAAACACAAAATAAACCCATCCTCCAGCGTAGCTGCTCACACACAATATGGAGTCACGGAGGATCAGGAAGAAAAGTGCAGCATCTCCCTCCCTGTTTGCAGCTCTCGCGTCATCTCTGGACATGAAACACAATGAACCCACCATCGTGATGCAGCTGCAATGAGCGGAACCCTTCAACCAGCGTTGGTCTGAGCATCCTGGGCAAAATAATACAGTTATTATGCTAAACAGTTTCTCCACATTAAAGCACAAAACTCTTAAATGTAGTTCTCCTCCTGCCCGGGTTACCAAACGCTTCGCTAAAGATGCTAATGACGAAAGAGCCTCCGGGTCTTGAGTGTTGTTCTCGTTAATGACAACAAAAATGAAGAAAGAGTTTTGTTTTGTTTTTCCTAACCAAGCCTATGAAACATGCTAATGAGTCACATGACAACATTTCCACCTCGCTGACAAGTCTGGGGTCAAAGGTAAACCGGCGCTCCATCAACATTCAACGTTCAACCTTCACTTCATTGACATCCAGACCACCCAACAGAGGAACCCTTTCTCCATGCCCTCTTCCTGCTTTCACACCACCTCGTCTCTGATTGGCCACCAGCAGGCAGACTCACACTATCGGAACCTCGTTCAGACTGAAGAAGCCGATTAGTTCTGAGGGTCCAGAACCAGAACCTCGCTAGCATCAATTCTTACCTCGATGAGGAAGTCCCCCGTCCTGAGCCCTGCCTGCCATGCCACACCTCCCTCATCCACCGACTCCAGGTACTGTAGGGCAGGGAAGGCGGGCGTGGGCGTGAACTCCTCGATGGGCGTGTCCGCTGTGGGCGGGGCAAAGGGAAGGAGACTATATTAGCTCAGGTTTGACTGAAACATTTGAAGAACTTTGATGGTTTCTGTGATACACAAATGAGCAAAGAAGGACGGACAAATCTCTAATACACAACAGAACATCGCAGCACTTCAAAAGGCTTCCTGTTGCTCTTGGATAATGGTGGGCGAGAGAATTTCTTGTTTTTTTGTTACTGCTGCGTCTTTAAGAGTATGATACATTTTAATAGATTTTTAATAAATTCTTGTTTCTCGTGACTGTTTTGACTGGTTTTTAGGTCGCTGCGCTTCTTTAGATTAAAATCAAAATTCTCATTTTATTTTCCAAGTGTGCAGGCCCCAGTGTGCGCTCGCTCTTGGGGAGGTTAAAGACTAAAAATAAATTAATTAAATGCTGCATCTGTGGGAAACCAGTGACAACAACTGACACTTTGCATAAATCACCCGACGGCTCTGAAGACTCGACTCGCCGACGGGAACACGAGACTGTCTGGAAATGACAGTCGGAGGGATGTACGGTGGCCCTGAGGGTTCAAATGAAGTCATTTATGACTTTTCTGTTGTGTTTTATTTATTTATTTTTCATTGTTTGTTTGGAAATAAATGTATTTTGTGAAAGGCTTTGATGGAATTTGGTTTGGTTTGTTCTGTGAAGCTGTCAGTGTTTTGAGAGTGAAAAGGTGTTTTGTAAAACTGTAATTACATTTTCTTTTGTAAGAAAAAGACAGAATGATGAAAAGATAAAAAAAATACAGAACACTTGCTTTCTGTTATTTGACAAAAATGGACATTTGATCTAAATCCTGTTAAGAGTTTTGAGTGGTCCTTGAAAATGTGTTTTTGCATTGCGCAATCCACAAAATGCAGAAATAAAGTGTGCGAGCTCGCTTTTTCCTTGTGTGAAATGCTTTAAAGTAACGTGCTTGGCGAAACATCGCCGTCTTTGGCGAATCGTTGTAGCATTTTGACCTTCAGGGCCACTGTAGAGGAAAAGCAAAAACAGCAGAATCGCAGTGAGCAAAAGATGATGTGAGGTTATGTGACAGCTCTGTGCGTGTGTGTGTGTGTGTGTGTGCGTGCGTGTGTGTGTGTGCACCCCGTGCAGGATAAGCTCGGCTGGGTCAGTTCCCCCAGGGTGACGGAGTGTGTCAGAATGACGAGAACACTCTTCTGGTTTTTAAAGCTAAAGCCGTCTTCTTACCCACATTCCTCCATCACTGTCCCAAATTTACCTCCTGACGGTAACCACGGTGACGAAAAACACCCCAACAGTTGTGGAATGCAACGTGGGTTCTGACATGGTGAGAATTGTCATAGAAACCAACTCAGCAGCAGCTCAAACTGGCTATTTTTAGAGCAGATCACACGGCCTGGTGAAATATCAGAGTGGCTGGATGCACCACAACAGCTCATTCATGATTTGTGGGGGGGGGGGGGGGGGGGGGGTAATCACTGTTCTGGACGCACGACTGATCAATGGACGCACGACTGATCAATGCAGTCAAGAATATGAACACTGACGTGTTTGTCGTTACAAATTGTGATCAGCAAAACGATGAATATTCTGTCCACAAACCACAATTTCTCCCCAAAAAAATTCAACCTGTATGGCTAAAACTTTTTTTTTATAAATCAGTTTAGCTCAGAGTACTGAACAGAGAATTCCAGTTTAGAAATCACCAGCAGAAGACGTCAGCAGAAGTCTCGCAGTACAGATGTTTACGTCAGTCCTGAATCTAATACGTCAAAATGTGCAGCTGCGGCTCAGAATAGAGATTTGCTGCGTGTTTGGAGCATGTTGTTATTGGAGGAGATCGAGCATCATCACTTCGGTCTCGCTTATCCTCTTATTACTGCAGAAAAACACACACACACACACGCAGACACGCGCACAAATCTGCACCAAAGTGTATAAACGCGACCCTTAAAGCTGCTCTGACAGAGCAAAGTGCAGAGTGAAGAACAGACACCCGCAAAATGCACGTTCCTACCTTTGGCCCCTCGCAGAACGAAGCCGAATCCTTCATTCTCCTTCTTCTGGAGCACCACGGTCTTCTCGTCCACCACGCAGTCACTGTGGAGGAGATGCCGAGCAGAGCGCCCGTTAGCACAGCCCATCATCCGCAGCATGGCCACGGACGCCCTGCCCGAGTGGAGGTTCATGCTGCTGGAGGAGAGCTAGTCCGGCCGGGGGCAGGGCAGGGCAGCCCCGACCCCACCCCACCGCCACCACCACCACCCCCTCCTCCTCCTCCTCCGCCTCCTCTCCGGCCTCTCCAGATATCAAACGGTCTGACAGCGGCACCGACAGCCCGGCGACAGCATCTCCAGAACAGAGACGATCCCGAAGAGGGAGAAAGAAACGGAGGGAGAAAAAGGAAACGACGAGGACAAGAAGCCCCCCTCCCCTCCCGAAAGCGGCAGTTGCGCCCGACTCTCCGGCGCGGAGACGCGGGGTCGGCGGCGCAGTTACCTCCGCGGCGGGTGATGGAGACGATGCTGCCGCTGCGGCCGGCGGCCTCGCACTGCTGCAGCGGCGGCAGGGAGGAGCGGCATCGGGCTAAAGATACCTGGCGGTGAGGCGGGAGGAAAGCTGGAGCTCACCGGCGAGCGGAGGGAGAGAGACGGCGAGGAGGGAGGGAGACTCCGTGGTAGAAGTTGAGGTGCTCCGCAGCGAGGGAGAGAGAGAGAGAGAGAGGGAGGGACGGACGGACGGAGGGAGTGCGTGCGTGTGTGTGTGCGTGTGTGTGTTGGGGGGACCTGCAGCGTAAAGTTGTAACAGTGTCTAAATTTAATTCGCTGTTCACGTGAATGATTTAATTACACTACAGAAAAGATGAATAAAAACGAATAAAACTAATTTCATTCTGGTCTTTATTATTTGCCACGAAGAAAAGTTCGGATGGGATCTAAGAGCTGGAGGGGGCGGGGCCAGAGAAGCGACGTTTGTGATTGGCTGCCATGTTCGGACACCTGTGGCTGCGTTGTTCGGACACCTGTCTGAGCCGAGCTCCTCTGTGGGTCCATCTGAGACAGATCTGGATCTTGAGAGGTGGTTACACCAACAATTGTTTAAACTGTTTACCTCAAACTAAGATAATGTTGATGTTTTCCTGTTAGTCTAGCAGATGCATGGTATTCAGCTAGGTAACCCTAGTGATATTTATTATTACTAGGTTTCTGGCAGGCTTTATGTTTCTCTGCTGATGTTGACTAGAACATCCCCCCCCCACAAGAATCCAATGGTTTGTCCCGGCTGCTGACTTCTGTGCTGATCATGGCGGCAGCAGAGACGTTCCTTCGTCTGGCTGTTCATCATTATTCAGCTGGTTTGGTGCGTGGGGATTACTGCTGAACACATGGAGGAACACACAGGATGAAGGTGCAACAGCCATCCTAGCGATGGTTCCCATGGCAACGTGGGCTCTCTGAGAGGAGATGGGCCTGCACTGCTGGGTATCTCCACAGGTGATCACACCTTCTTCACCTGAGTGTGACAGCAACAGCCTCAGCCAGCAGGCGGAAGGTGTGTGTGGTTCATCTCAGGTGTCGTTAAGCTGAACATGAGTCATGGAAGCAACGGTGAGGCATAAAAATATTCCCGTTTGGATCCGAGCGCCGCCGTGGGAGGCTCCTGTAGGGAATCCAAGTTCTTATTCCTCCTCATATTCCACGTGAGATGCTCAGATTTTTAGCTGTCACGTGTCGAGATGGTGGAACCGGAGCCGCCACCATGATGGTGAAGTTCTTGCAGAAAACGTGGAGATAATCCGGAGTTCTGAGTTTTTCCTACTTTTCCTACTGAAGTCTGTGTCCAGGCCTGATTCAGTCCTTCTTACACGGATGGTTTTATCTTCACAGGCAAAGTGCAGCTGTGGCTGAAGACGTCTTAAAGGAACTCTACTGGGAATGTGGTTTAGGAAAAATAAAATCCCCGCTTTAGCTGCGTATTCCTTGAAGTAGAGCAGTATTCAGTGAAGGAAGCAGCTCCTCCTGGTGCCTCCGGGTTTCCACCAGCGCTCGCTCTCGTGCCGCAACATCCTCCAGAAGATGTTGGAGCAGCGATGATCTGACGGCTCATTCATATTCATGCGGCCACCAGGACGTCCTCTCACCTGTGATTGATTATTGTAAAGAGGGCTCGTTGTGGGTGCTCACAGCCGAGCGGCGCCGCCTCGTTTCTAATGAAGCTCTTCTTGAACTGGATGTGACAGAAGCGCAGAGCAGAACCACAAAGACCTGATCCTGGGGGAGCTCTACAATTAGAGCAGGTGGAGGAGAGGACAGGATCTGGCTGGACCAGTGTTCCCTCTTTCTACCCATCAGAGACTGAAGGAATAGACATCAACAGCCGCGCAAGGTGGATTATCGTGTTTGATGTTGGGATGTATGGATGTTGACGGCGCCGCTGCAGCTCAGGTGTGGGTACAAACTGGTCATGAGGGCCCACTAGAGGCTTGAGAGAGCGGGGCTGATTTGGTGAAGCTCCAGGATGCGGCTCTGCAAGGGCGACCCACCGTAGTGTAGCTAAAACAATAAGCTGCACGTGTCTGCCAGTGCCATCAGACGCTGTTAGCATGCTAGTCGACAGCACCGACACCTTCTTTACCACCTCCGTGCACTCATCAGTCCTGCTGCGGCCTCATCTGTGTTCTTCTGAGGTCTTACCTGGAGGCGTCGAAGCTGTCGTAGGAGCCCACGGTGTAATGTCTGAAAAGCTTCCGTCTGTCAGCACGATCCGCTCTGGAATCTGCCAAACACATCAGGAAACCGTCAGTTCACACACCCAACTACTGGGAACGCACACCCGACCCAAGCCTCCTGTTGGAGCTGCGCTTCACCGCCATCAGCTGGAACTTCCTCGTGTTCCTGGGAGAACTATGATGGAGGTGAAGCTGTGGTGTGTTGGATTTCTGAGAGGTGAAGAGCTTTCCATCAAAGAGGCAGAGGCTAGCATTAGTGGTTAATGGGATGAACCAAGATTTCGCCCTAAATACAGTCAAAATACGGGTTTATTTCTCATTACACACACTGAGATCCTGAAGATCCTGAAGCCTCTGGTTCCCTCAGCGTGTGTAACTACGTTTGAAGCGAGCAGCTCGTGTGAAAGTCCCAGTTTGGAGGAGCAGATCTGTGCAGAGTTTAGTTTCCTCCCGCCGCGGTTTGTCGCCAGCTCCTCCCCCTTTCTTCATTCCTTCACATCCCTCTCTCGCACCAGCTGTCGCACTTTCACAGAAACTCCATCTCCTCTGATCCGGCTTACATCTCGTCATCTTTGCAAGAACGCTCGCCACACCTCCCTCCCCCGCCCCCCCCCCCCCCCAGCCCCTGACTCCACATCCTCAGCATCAGATCCGCAGAGGGAGGCTGAAGCTGGAAGACCATGACTGACCGGCACAGAGGAAAAATCTGAGTGTTGTTGTCTCTTTTTTTTTGGAACGGACAACGGGAAAGGGAAAAAAGAGCCTCTGGATGAGGAGAGATCCTCAACATCGTCACACTCCATAGCAACGGTTTCTATGGACACAGAACAGTTACTTCCTGTCAGCAATATCTCTACCTCTCTGGCTTTCTGTCCTCACCGTCTAAATCTTGTCATTGTTCCTGACCAGGACCTGTGATTGGTTCTGCTGATGGTCCAGCGTATGTGACCGTGGTCACCGCCATCTTAAACCATTAAACATTACAGGCTTTTACTTTAAAGGCTCCGCTCTTCATTTCGACAGGGGGAATTTTAATCATGCATCAAACGTTTGCATTATTAAACCTCAACTTTTATTTTGCAAGTCGTAATTCCAGTTGTTAACGTGTTCGCTACAACATTCAGACGACAGGCTGATGAACACAGACATCCCATCCAGAGCAACGCAGCACAACATGAACTCAGGAAATTCATTTAGACACATTAGATTCTACTCTGTCCTATTCACCTGGAATTGTTTAAGATGATGATGATAATGATGATGATGATGAAATTAAAAAAGTCTTTGGAGCATGAGAGGACGCTGAGACGTGAATATGTGTGTGTGTGTGTGTGTGTGTGTGTGTGTGTGCGTTTTAGGCTCTTTACGGCCCACTTCAGCGTCTGAACGTGAATCCTGACAACGTGCACTGAAGCAGCATCTAATCTTGCTGTGTCACATGATCTTTTTTTTTTAATTTAGAGGGATTAGAAGTTAAAGGTGTGTAAAAAATGGTGAAACCTACAAGAATGAACACACTTCACTTATGAGAAGAAACAAACACACTGGGCCTGCATGTAAGTATCGACTCAAACATATTTTCTCTGACATTTCCTGATATCACTGAGCTCAGGTCATATTTGGAAATAAGAAAAGCCTGTGTCAGCGTTATATCCTCTTACTTAAAGGTCTGTTGGGGTGTTATTGGTTGCTACGGGCGTGTTTACAGTCATCTGCCTGAATCCAATGCCGGAGCTCCTTGTGGGTTCACGCTTATCGCCGATTCATCCACGCAGAACTGTAAGCCGATACGTGATTTAGTCCAGTTTAATCCCACAGAAACAAACGTCCACCCATAATCCCACGCCTTAAACCATGTGATTATGGGCTTTCGCTCCTGTTTTCTGTGTGTTAAGCAGATGATTGGGATGAGACCACCCCTTTTTGGTCACAGGGTCAGTGGGAGCGCTGCACACTGGACAAAACCAAGCGCTCCACCTGTCAAATCAGCCTGGATTTGAACCTTTTTCCACCTTTTTCCTGTACACGTGTAGTGTTGCTCTCTCAGACGCAGACACTGCTAACACACACAAACACGCACACACACACGCAGCCCCGGGGCCTTGGCCCGCCTTTGGAACGGGCCTCTGCGAGCCACCATACTGTGGCCTTGATTTTGCCGACCTGAGGCCAGTTTGGACACACTTTGCGTCCTCTGTGCCAGCGGCCCTGAATATAAACCAGAAGAACGAGACAAAGAGCCAGAGAAGAGGAAGTTGATCTCAGCCTCAATCCCGGCTGTCAGGGCAAGCGCACGGGGGGGCTCGCTCGGCCTCAATAATTCAACAGACGGGAGGAGGACAGGTTTGCTCTCGCCGACAGCGGCCGCGCGAGGGAAGAAAGATGTGATGTTTACGGGGGACGGAGCGTAGCGTGATATGTTCATTAGTGGGCACCCAGAGGACATCAGGGCACAGCCGAGTTAGCAGAGCGATAAAGCGCTCAGTTCAGTGCACAGCGGCACAGAGACAGAGATTCATCCAGCTCATCCAGGACTTTTGGTTTTTTCATGTGGTGGGACCGAACGAAGAGACTTTGTCCCCGGACCAGCGTCCCCAGACCTGTGTCTTCGCTTGGACTGAAGCAAATAATGCACAATCTTTGGAAATGTACGGCGCCATTAACGGCGAGATCAGACTCACAGTTCCGCTCCTCGGTGGCCTTGGCTGGGATCTCCTCCACACAGTCGGATGGAAACCAGCCCACTTGGCCTCGGGTGCTGCCCTCCCAGAAGCCCCCCTCTCCGATGCTCAGAACTGAACCAGAACAGGTGAAAAGAACATCAACATTAAAATCAGGTCTAAACCCTCAAACAGTCCCTCAAAGTTGTGGGGACCAGACAAAACGTCCTCACTCTGATAGCAGAATGAGTATTTTGGTACACAGTATGTAGCAAGTGCAAGCACACACACACACACACACACACACACACACACACGAGTGGGGATAATCCTGATAGATTAAAACTGTCTGATCACCATAAATACAAATGTCTGATTGTTGTTGCTGCTGATTGAACGTCTGCACACCAGGACCGTCTGATTCCTGCACAGCTCAGGGACTCGTTTTCATCAGTTATGGTAATTTGCTGTCTGATTTCCTGTCGCCTCGACACGATTAGAGATGGCGGCAGAGGTGAGTCGGTTTTGATTTCATTACTCGGATGGGAGGGGGGGCTACGTTTTCTTCTCTGGTTGGGATCAGCACATTCAATCAGCACATGGACGCGTTTATAAACGTGCGTTTAGTCCTGACTCACCTTTGACCCTGTCGCCCTTGTAGAGGTTGATCTCGCCCTCGGCCTGGGCGGTGTAAGGGCGAACTACCACAAAATGTCTGCCGGGAACGGCGCTGTACAGCTTCCTCCTGGGGCCCAACACCTCCCCGTGAGTGCTGGGACTGGGAGAGGACAGACAGCAGAGCTCAGAACCACCGACATCTCCTACCCGGTGCTGAAGTGCCCCCTGGAGGACTTTACAGAGGAGGGACGTGGACAAAGCAGAATAAAATGCCCTCTGACCGCCCCTTCAGCACCTGGACTGCCCCCCCCCCCCCCCCCCCCCCACAAAGAAGGTGGAAGTGACTGAATAACAGAGAATGATAGAAAGTTTCCCCCTGACCTGCATGTAATAAAACAAGTGTATAGAAGCTAGAAGATAAACGATGAGGATTCTCTCAGCAGGAATTAAATATCACCTCACAGGTTCATCAAACATCATGTTAGCTTAATTATCGACTGAATTGGGTCCAGAGAACCACAGCAAATAATCAGTGACACAAAATAAAATGCCCATGATGCATCACTCCCCTCCCTGCTTCCTCTCTGCCACACACACACACACACACACACACACACACACACACACACGGAAGCCAATTATGCAGAGGAGATGCTCAGAGGCTGGAGGACACGTGCCTTGCAGTAGCAAACTGGGGCACGCTCTGACACGGAGCTGCAGTGGCTGCTGGGTAAAAGACCACCCATGCGACGACCTCGCTCCTCCGTCGGAGCATCACGTTACTTCAGCGGGAGAGAAAATTCTACTGGAGGATCAAGACAGCGTGGCCCTCCGTGAGAAGCAGCGCCACAAGCTGGGGGGCCCTGATGTGAGAGTGCAGCGCCGCCTAGTGACGGTTGTGTGCAACAACATTGATGGGGCGGCAGCAAAATAATCAGCGCTCAGATATTTGTGTTGCTTCAAAAAGCTTCATTATTTAAAGTCGTCCTAATCATAGACAGCTCTCTTGAGCTTGTTTGTGGGTCTTTTCCTGTGTGTTTGAAGTAAAAAAAAAAGGAAACTACATATTTACACTGAACTGGTACCGGAAAAACTCCCATTTGCTCCCCACTGTAGAGATGAGAGATTCAAGGAGGAGTCACGTGTTCACACTTCTATGCTTGAACTGTTTTGAAAAAAAAGCCACGAGACGAAAATTTAGAGGATTTGCTGGCAGAGTTGAAGGTGTTAACGCAGAAAGTCACGAAGAGATTAAATAGGAGGGCAGGAAGAGAGGAGAGGAGAGGATGAGGGAGGGAGAGAGGGAAGGAAATGGTTTTTGTGCAGTAATTGGGTCACCTTGTCCTGTAGATTTCGCTCCTCCTCAAACCTTCTCGGGCCTTCGGAGAGCTGACCCCATTTGCCGCCGCAGAACGCCGCCGCTCGCTCGTTTTCCAGCAGAAGGCCGCGGAGCCGTGCCGATATTTGATATTATCCGATATTTTTGCTCTTTTTTACCATCTTCCTTTACTTTACCAACACAATCCACCGGCAACCTTTTGAAGTTTCACAGCTTTTATTCAAAAGTACATCAAAGCGAGTCCGACTGCCTGAGAACCGAGCCGCCCGTTCTGGAGAACCTCACTAACATCAGCATGTTGTTCCTGTTGTTTCTTTTATTTTGGTGATTACCCAGGTGGCTTTGAGGTGTTTATCTGGCAGCTGTGGTTATTACCAGCAGCGCACAATGTGGGATATTATTGGATGAGAGACAGGGAGGAGAGAGAGAGATAAAGAGAGAGAAGAGGGGAGGATGGAGAGAGGGGGAAGAAATGAAAGAGGAGAGTGAGATGGGGATAGAGAGATGGAGAGAAAAAGAGATGGCGAGAAAAAGAGAGAGAGGGAGAAAGAGAGAGGGAGGAGGAGTGTTCCAGAGCTGCGTTGTCAACATTCATATTTCTGCTGTATATTCAGATTCGATCTAACGTGACTTCATAACTAATAAAGGAACAAAGAGATCTGGGGGCCACTGGTGATCAGGTGGAAAACGCCGCCTTTGGGTGTTCAGAGTCATTTTAATCACCTAAAACTTATTAATAAAGAAAAGCTGCTAATTTGAAGTGAAAATCACGAATGTTTGCGTTGGAAAGGACCAGAATCACATTTCACAGCTGACATACGACAACGCTGATCTGGTTTTTATTCCAGTTTTATGCTCTCGGAGTTGTGTGCTGGATCATCCTGGACATCTCTGTGTCACTTGTCTCTGGTCCACTGAGTCGGTCCTCATGCTGGACATGTCATTTCTCACCACAATGAGCTGGGAAACTGTTGCCATGACGCCCTGATGGTGACTGACAGCTGTCAGTGTGTGCTGTGTTTGTGTGACGTGAGTGTGTGTGTATGTGTGTGTGTGTGTGTGTGATAGATAGACATGTGTGTTAGTGTCACATGTGTGTATGTGACATTCTAACAAATGACATGTCAAGTGGGAGCTCAGGGATGCCTCAGAGAAACTGTCATGTGTGGGTGGAAGTTGGAGGATGAAGGGGGGAAGAAGAAAAAGAGGAGAGGATGACGGAGGAAGCATAAAGAGCATTAAAGGGCAGCGAGGTGGGGACGTCAGGCCCAGCTTCACTTTTATTGGACACAGAAATAACGATTTTACAGTGTCGTTGTGTCTCTGTGAGTAAAGCCTGGGACAGTCCTGACCTGAACGTCCTCTAAGAGACAAACTCAGCAGGACGGTCCTCCCAGGGACAATGTGACAGGACAAAGTTGAGGACGGTCCCTGTCCAAACACGCCGCAGCCAAAGCTCCACCCCTCTGGTTTAAACTCACTACTGGTGATACTGGTGCTCTGAGGCGGCCCCTAACCTCTGACCCCCATCCAGCGTCCACAGGGGGAAGCTGAAGACAGCTCCCTGTCCCTGGTCTCTCTCTGGGACACAGAACCGCAGCTGCTCTGCCGACGCTTCAAACTCACTGAACATCTTTGTCTGAAGAATTGTGCGATTTAAATTAAAAAACATAAACAAAACCCGACATATAGCCAATTTTTAATGCTGACGATTTCACACTATTTCTGCCATCAGTTAATTCTCGTTTGCTTCTGCGGTCGTCTCGGCTCTTCCGAAGGGTAACGCTATGATCTCATCAGTAGGTGTCCCCAAATCTGCCACGGCTGACCTTTGACCCATTACCAGTGTTCTGATGGAAACACTGGATGCTTGGTTGGACCCCTGTGATGGAGCGGCTGTGTGTGTGTGTGTGTGTGTGTGTGTGTGTGTGTGTGTGTGTTTCCCTGTGATTCACTCTTTAAGAGCATGTGAAGATGCTTCGCTCTCCTCTCAGATTAAAAAAAAACCAAACTCTGCCGCCTCTCGAGGTTTTTAGTGACGTGTGTCAAAAGACGCCGCGGCGTTGTTCATGCTGCTGTCCTCCCCCGGTGCTCGAACCCGTCTCTCGTCTCCTCCCACACTTTGTCTCCCCCTCAACCCTGATTGTAAACCCCTCACTCTTTGCTTTTATTCTCTCTTCTTCAGCGCCCTCCTCCTCCTCGCTGGTCTTCATCCTGCCTTAATTCTAACACTTCATCTCCGCATCTTTTTCCTGACGAGGTTGGACAGAGGCAGCGGAGCGGCGTGTGGGTAGTGTTGGTGCTCAAATGTGTCTATCTGCCAAGGAGGGGGAGGAGGAGGAGGAGGAGGAGGAGGAGGTGGTGGAGGTAGAGGAAGAGGCCAAAGAGCATATGTCTTTATCGGGAGAGTCAGTTACATCACTTCAAGATAATCTAACGTCACACAATAAGCCTCTGCCAGATCACACACACACGCACACATGCGCACGCGCGCACACTTTAAAGTTTGGAGCATCCAAAAGCAGCCATATTTAATAAAAAACTCAACACAGAAACTTGCGCGGATTTACAAATTGTCCTGTGGGTAACCGTAGCAACGGTTGCTATGGCTAGAGTAGGAAGCCAGAGTTGCTTTGATGGCATGTTTCCCAGAGGAAACCGTCATACATTATAGAGCATGGGGGATGGGGTTGGGGGGGTGAACTGTACCACACAGGAAATGAGGTCGTTGACGCCTGAAACGCCGAGTGTGGCCGATTTTGGGGGCCACATCTGTCGGAGGGGCAGAATATACTGACACAGATCGCCTCCGGGGAGCAGCGGCGGGAAAATCGTAGATCTCCGCGATGGAAGTGTGTGAAAAAATAATTCTGTGTGCCAACGTAGCGGCAGCATAGAGTCATGTGACCAGTGTGAAACTTGGCGTGACCTCAGCTGGGGTCACAGGTCAAACCCAATACTTAATGTGAGGTGTGACAGTTCTGAGTCATCTCCATCTGCAGGTTTCACCTCCGAAGCATATGATTCACACACACACACACACACACACACACACACACACACACACACACTCGCGAGGAAGGTCAGCAGAGCATAAAACACATCTTATTACTACTATTACGTCTACCTCACGTGCTCAACAGCTACGTCAGCGTTTCCTGGACGTGTGGTCAGACCTCTGCCCACCAAGTCACCATAAATGTTGACAAACTCATGATCAATTTTTACTCTGTCATCTTTGTTGCGTTTACACGTCACCAGTAAAACACCGGACCTCCTTGACCACCATCTGACTCTGGCGGATGTTAAAGTTCTTACCTGGGCTGCCGGTGCGCCCGTCTCACCTCCTCCCCGAGCCTGCTGAGGGACGGCGAGCGGCTCCGCGCCCCCCTCCCCATGGTCCGCACCACCACGTTGCCATTGGGGCTGCCGCTGGGCATCTGCTGGAGCAGCTGGGGTGACAGGCTGCGATGGACTGCAGAGGAGCCAGGCTGCGAGTGGCCCTGCTGGGGGACCCTCTGCAGGTGGGCCTGGTTGTGTTGGTGCTGCTGGAGTCCGGACGCCCAGTTGCTCGGGGACTGCTGGTACTGACTGACCGTTAGGTTGTTGTCACTGTTGGACCGCAGCAGGACCCGCGGGGCTGACAGCGAGGACGGCGACTGGTCGTTTCCGTTACCAGCTGATGGACCCCGGCGCCGTTTGGAGTAGGCTGGAGCCTCACGGAAAGGCACTGGGGAGGAACCACAGAGTCAGAGCGGCACCACGCCTCAGACAAACTCATGGCTCAACGTCTTTATTCAGACATGCTCACGTGGCTGCGTTTAATCCACTCTCTGTGGAGAAGATCTAAGTTCTGGTGACCAATAAAGGTCAGTCCCCAGAACTCTCTAAAATGAGTGACGGCGGAGGAGTTTCGTACATGGACGGATCACCCCCAGCTTTTTACTGGGATTAAGATCTGTGCTTTGACTCTGTCATTCCAGGACGCTCCAGTTTTTCCAGCCATTCCTTGCTGGATTTACTGGTATTTTTGGGTCACAGTCGTGTCACAGGGTCTGGCTCCCCTACAGCTTTAATTCTATCCGCCCTCTGACACAACAGTTGAATTCCTGATGTATTCTGTGATGCGAACAAGTCAGAGCATAAACACGACGCCACAGGCCACACACAAACACACACGCCCGTTGACACGACTGCAGCCGTCACTGCTGCCATCTCAGTGGGGTTGAAACCATTCCAACAACCTGGTTACCAGCTGGTGTTGTCCTGGCAGCCTGGTGACCAGGGAAGATGCTGATATCTAATGAGCTAGCACATTATGGAGCGGTTAGCGGGCTAATCTCTGCAGTGGGGCAGCACACTGGGGGTGGGAGTGGGCCTGGATGGGTGAACTGGAGCTCCAGTTCTCAAACAATCACACAGATTAATTATCAAGGGGTGGGAAAAAAAAGTGGGGTTCTTGCGTAACAGCTGGAAAAGCAATCAGTGGAGTTTAATTAATCACTCTTGAGACGCGTGTCAGAGGTCAGGGAGGAGGAGCTCGGCTAAACGGTGACAGACGTGAAGATGAAGACGACGATGACGGTCGCACCACAGTTCGGCTTCGACCCGATCGGTGCGTGACAGCATTTATCTTGCTTTTGTTCTGTCGTTGAAAGGCAGACAGACGACCACGAACCGGGCCAACCAGCTCTGTTAGACCGGAACCAGAACAGTCAGCAGTCGTCAACCGTCACGATTCCTCGCTCACGTAATAAAAAAATGTAAATCTACTTCCTGACACAGCTGTGACATTCCCATAACAGTCCCAGATAAAGAGTTCACAAAATTCCCCCCAAAGTACCGACGGACACGAGGCAACCGACCCGATGTCCCACAGAGGGCTGGTGTTATTTTAAGGCTGTCTAGAACACGGTGTTTCCACGGGAAACGCATTCACGCCTGTGGCTGCGCCCGCGACTGGTTAAAATAACGTGTGATCAGACGTGTCGCCACGAACCAGAAGCCCCGATATGATGCCGCTCTCAGCACCTCACGTCAAACTTTGACTAATGTCCCGTGGTCACGGTCCAACGTGGACCCAATCTTTTATTAGCCAGTTTTTTCTGACATTTGTCCATTTTTTTCTCTCTTAAAATCTGTCCACACTCCCAACAATACACACACACACACACACACACACACACACACACACACACACACACACACACACACACACGTCTTTGTTGTACAGGGGACACGTGTCTCCTGTGTCTGTTTTTTCTGGTCACGTCTTCACACTAAAGCTTTAGCAGGGAGGTGTCAGGAAAACAGGCAGGAGCTCTGGTTCTCCTTCCAGATGTGGACATGTTAACCTCTGGGAACCAGAAGGCCTCTTTCCTTTGCTAATTTAGGCTGCAATCTGTGCTGAAAAGTGAGAGAAAAGCGAGAGGAACTCTCTCAAAGTGGATGAGAGGTTGAGCAGAGGACAAACTGCAGGAGACGGGACTCCAAAGTCAAACAGTTCACAGAGCTTTTGGAAAATATCTGGCAGAGACGATCATGAGACCAGCGATGAGGACCGGACCAGCGATGAGGACCGGACCAGCGATGAGGACCGGACCAGCGATGAGGACCGGACCAGCGATGAGGACCGGACCAGAGGGCAGCATTTGGTCCAAATGTCAACTGAAGCGTGTGTGGTTCTGTCAGAGAGAAAAATCTACCTGGAAACTGAGTGGGACCCTTACAGGCTGGTCCCGAACTGGACCCTTACAGGCCCGGACCCTTACAGGCTGGTCCCAAAATGGACCCTTACAAGCTGGTCCCGAACCGGACCCTTACAAGCTGGTCCTGAACCGGAGCCTTACAGGCTGGTCCCGAACTGGACCCTTACAGGCCTGGACCCTTACAGGCTGGTCCCGAAATGGACCCTTACAGGCTGGTCCCGAAACGGACCCTTACAGGCTGGTCCCGAACCGGAGCCTTACAGGCTGGTCCCAAACTGGACCCTTACAAGCTGGTCCTGAACCGGAGCCTTACAGGCTGGTCCCGAACTGGACCCTTACAGGCCCTGACCCTTACAGGCTGGTCCCAAACCGGACCCTTAAAGGCTGGTTCTGGTCTTCTGGTCTTAATCTGGTCTTCACATAATCATCATCACACTCTCAGCTCGTCTGACATTACTTAATTAATGTGGAAAAAAGAAATAACGGCACCGTTCGTCCGGCACCTGCCAGGTCCACCAAGTGGGCGGAGCCTAAAGCGGATCATGGCGGAGGGTGAAATTAATGTCAAATATCTCACGGTGCTTGAGGAAAACCTCTGACACTTAGAACATTGATGAAAGGATTGAACATGTGGCTGTTGTCATGGCAATGACCAGGCGCATCAAAGAGTTTGCTGGGTGTTGATGACATTATGATGATAACGATGATACATACTGAAATAAAATCTCTATTTCCCTTTATTGCTCTGGGATGTTGAGCCCTGTTATTGGACAGGACCCAGATATACAGACGGCCACCTCAGAACATGAGGGGTGCCCAGGGAGCCTCTATCTGACTGAGCCATGTTCTTGAACATGTGGAGTCCATCGCGATTTAATCCAGATGCGCAGGGCTTCCTGAGATAGAAATCCCACAATGCAGTGCGCTCCCGTGGCTGAGAACGACAGATGGGGTAAATTACAGTTATGTGAAAGGACGCTGTGATGACGCAACTTGTTGATGATTCAGTGGATCAACCCCCCCACCAACATTTATAGTTTTAGGTGTTTGGTTCGGAATTAATGAGGATTTCACCTGAACGGAAACACCAACGGTGGATTTTAGTGCAGTTTCAGGTGATTTCACCGGCAATTTTCTTCTCAGTTCTTTGACAACGAACCACATTTTGCGATTTTTGCACCATAATTGCGGAGCCTAAAACTCAGCCGTCTGTCCTGGATGATCAATCCTGTTTGTTTTTCTGTTTCTAGACAAAGAAAAGTCCAGAACCTTCGACCTCTGCGCTCAATCCGTCTGACAGCTCCGTTAATCACGTCGGTGCTGCTCATTAAGGCACCGACGGCAGCGGCAGCAGAGGCGGCTCCGGCTAATCCACGTTTCTGGCTGCTTTCCGCGTCTTCATTCAGAAAAACAGCAGCGGATGATTTCAACACCACCAACGCGCTCTGATACGCGGACAGATCGGCCCGGTTCTTCGGGTTCTCCACCAGAGTCCCACTTTCGGCTCCTCTCTGACCTAAAAACTGCTCCACCGCTGGCGGTGTCTCATTTTCTTTCTCAGAAAAAAGGGAAAACTTGCAGGTTATTCGTGTAACCTAAATACACGGCGACCTATTAAAGAAGACAGAAATACCCAAAGTCACGCTCGGTACAAGGTGCGCACGCCAGCGCACTTCAGCTCCGCGTTTCCATCGGGCTCACGGAGGTTTTACGCCAACTTCCCGCGAACGGAGCGTCGGACGCGGTGAGAAAAGTTCAAGAGCAGGCGTTCGGGCTTACCTTCCTTCTTTAAGGCATTAATGATCGACTTCATTTTCGCTCCGTTGCTGCTCCGACTTGCGTCGCGGCTCGTTCAGCATCGCAGGAGTTTGGACTTTTCGCGTTCAGCACCGCGGACAGCGACTCAGCGCAGCGCCCAAGCCGCGCGCAGCGCTCATCGTCCCGGCGACACCTTCCACCAACAGCCGCCTCCAGCTCGAGCCCCTCCGCGAACACACGCGCGCACTGTCACACACGCATGCGACAGTCATTATCCCGCCCCTCACACACCTCCTCTCTCCCTCCCCCTTCTCTCTCGCTCTCTCTCTTCAATAAAAGTTCCACTAAATCAATAAAAGAGAGACAAAAACGCCTCTAAAAAGCACAAACCAAACCGTCCATCAGTCACATGGAAATCTGAAACCGTGAAACCGGCAGTAGAACCCTTTTCCCTGGTATTTATATAAGAAAAAGTGAATGTTGCTGCAGCTGTTTCCAGCAAAGTCTCGGCGTCCTCCTGACGTCCAGCCACTGTCCCACAGAGGGACCGAGTCCTGCTGCAAAGACCTGCGGATGTGGCGGATAAAAACGAGCTTTGCTTCCTTCCCTTCCTGAATCTTTGGAACGCACAGACTGTTCTCGGTGAGAACGACTGTTCCTGTCGGGGACCAGCAGTTCCAGTTCAGTGTGATCTCAGGGTGCCTCCTTCACATACTGGTGGTGCTGACAGCAACCGAGCCGTCGGCACCTCCAACTGCTCTGAACTGGGAATATTAATGGGCCAGATGTTGCAGAAGCCAACATCTGGAACAACAACATTCCTAAGTGGAGAAAGGTTGAGCGAAGAACCGGAGAACTGATGTCACACAGACCCTCATTGTTGCTAGGCAACTCAGAGAGGGGCGGCGCGTCTCCGCCTACTGGCTGATGAGCACACCTGAGTCTTCTGCCACACAATCCAGCGTGGAGCACGTGGTCACGCACCATCGGTGGAGCTCCATTTCCTCTTCCTCTTCCTCCTCACCAGTGCCGGCAGGGATTCACCCGAGGAGTGACCTCGCTGAGGGCCAACGCAGCAGATGGTTGCACACGCAAAGCATATGTTGTCATAAAGAATGCAAAAATATAGAGACGTTAGCGGGTTCCCATAGCGACGATTCCAGAAAATCTGTGGTCGCAGACCTCTCAGTCCTGGCGCCCCTGTGAAACGTCATCAATGGGCACCAAATACGATTCCAATTCAAAGTTCTGTCCAGACTTTCGTGGCCCTGGGACAGATAGGTATCCCAGAGTGTCCACAAATGTCCACATGCGTACATCAGCAGGTGCTGAAACACAAATCCAGCAAGAAATACGGACACCTATATTTCAAACTTCATTGTTTTTATTAACATTTTTATGAGAAAGAAAAGTTTATATGTATTCTAGAACATAAAGCGATAATGTGTGTGGTGTAGTGGTTTGTCCGGCCTGAAAATCAACTGTAACCATGGAAACGTCACACATGTGTCCACAGACTTCGGCCAAAAGATCAACTAAAACGAGCAGAGGTCAGATTAACATGTCATTATAGTGTTCTATACACACACACACACACACACACACACACACACACACACACACACACACACACACACACACACACATCATCTATTAGTCTTACTGAGAAGCTAAGTTTGTCTGTGTCTCCTGATTTACACCTCACAATCGCTGAATAAAATCATGTCGCATACAAAACTATGTGACTGTGTGTATATTTGTGTATTTATAGCTGTGTGTAAACCTGTGTGTAAGCATAGTCGTGAGGGTGTTTATCTGTGTGTATACCTGTTTGAGGGTAAAGTTGTGGTTTTAAGGTGAAGGGTTAGACTTTGGTTTACATTAGTGTAAGAAGATGGGGAAATGATGTCTGAACGTCCTCACAAAGATAAAGTACAGGAATGTGTGTGTGTGTGTGTGTGTGTGTTCTTGTACTTGCTAAATATTCAGTAACAAAATCTTCTTTCTACTAGCAAAGTGAGGACATTTTAATAGAATGTGTGTGTGTGTTGTACGAACATGTGAGTCTGATTTGTCACGTACGTCCTTCAGGTTTTCGACAGGTTTCGACAGGAGGAAATTTCCAGTGTAACTGTTGTGCCAAACTGGGAGTAGATGAGTGTGAAAGTGGTCCCTTCATGCTGGTGATGGGATTATCACGCTGTGACAGCGGGTGGTCCAATACAAGCAGCTGTCAATCATTCTTAAAGTGGCTTTACGGGTGCAAAGGGAGGACACAACACAACACATATCTGCCAGACACACACTTTCATTCGGCTCTGTTTTAGATGAGTCAATTGTAGAAAAAAAAACTGGAATAATGTGTACAGTAGGAGCATATTTCTGGATTAGCGCAGAGCTAAAACGCTATTCAAACCGTTGCCTCCATCATTGTCATCTTGGCTCTGCTGCAGAGTGGATAAGGTCTAAATATAGAAGCGCGTTAGGAATAATTGGACGATACTACGACATGTTAATGCGTTGTTAAATATGCTGGCCTTTTTTTAAAGACAGCAGAAGCGTCCCTGGATGCTAGAAGCTGGAAAACATTTGCATTTGTAATCCAACAACTCAAATATCTGGATTGTGGGAGATGATGTTAGCATGTTGGCCAGAATCCAAACAAAGTGGCCAGTTAGAGACCAACCGCCACACCTCCAGGTGACTAGCTACAACCACACGACACGCAGTGTGGGGAACCAAAGCCTGATCGGCCAGATCCAGGTCAGGTGAAACACCACACTGCCCACTCATGCTGCAAACAAAACAACCCCCCCCCCCCCCCCCCCCCCCCAAACACCTGCAGCCAGCAACATCTACAAGCACAAACACATCGTCTGTAAATAAGTTCTGAGAGTCTGGTCATTAGCACTAATGGTAGCCGCCCTAGAAAATTCCTGTAACATAACACTGGTGGGAAAGAGGCTCATCAACATAAACGCCATGGAAACTGTTTGTGCGCTGTTGTAACCCACAAACAGCCGGAGTGTCGGGCCTCAGCTCGGCTGACGATGATGCTGAGGATAGCGGACGCAAGATTTATGAGACTGTTACATCATCAGCATGACAATCACACACAGGCTACTGCCCGTGAGCATGGGGCTCAGGGGCCCGACTAGTTGAATTGGTGGGGGTGTGTGGGCAGGAGGGCAGGAGGGCAGGAGGGCAGGAGGGCAGGAGGGCAGGAGGGCAGGAGGCAGGGGTCTAACCCACCTTTCCTGCAGGCGGAACCCATGATGGCAGCCAGTCCAGTCTCCAGTGGTGGAGATGTCCCGTCCCCAGAGTGGGAGGCATCAGGAGGAGAAGCCACCTGGACACTCTCACCATCTGATGTGGTGGTTGTGGGGGTGGTGGTGAGGACGGGGGGGGGGGGGCTGCATCACAGTGCTGCTGTGCCCTGTTTAGACGTTCAGCAGGTTGCCTGCGCACGAGGCTGGAGGGCGTCGACCATGAGGGCGAACAGCAGTGGTGGGATTACATCTTTAGATTAGATTAGACCTCCGTCTCATTCTCTCCGCCCGCTCCAATCTTTCTCTGTCCTCCTTTATATTTTCATTTGTTGGTTCATCTTTTCTCATTTTCTCCGATAATCCCTGAGCTGTCATGCGGAGGGCAGCGGCTATCCAGTCAGCGTTCCCTGGCAATGGGCTGGTTCATCACCCACTCATTCAGCTCCCTCACTAATCTGTAGCTCCACGTGTCCTCAGTGGCAACAGAGACCAAGTACAGCTGAAGAAAGTTAGTTCTGATAGTTTAGAAAAGGCAACGTTTTAGCAAATTATGTGTTTTTAATGCAATTAAGCAGGTGAGAAAATAGATTCACATACTTATGCTTCCTTAAAAGGAACATGTTATATGGCTGCTGCAGAACAGTATCCAAGTGTTCAACGCAACCAGAAAATTAAATAAACTGGTGGAAATAGAATGTGTACTGTAGCCATGGCAACAGTCACTGTACATGTGTCCATGATGTGCGCACCATCCTGATGTCTGTCTGAATAATTCAGATCTTTCAGGACAAGAGAGACATTTCTACTGGTTCAGCAGGAGAGGAAGACCAATGTCAGATCTGTGGAACCTGAGGAGTTCTAAAAGGAAGCACGTGATAACGGCGCTCCTCCAGAACTGGCGCTCGACACACATCTGGAAGGGAAGGAGCAAAGAGCTCGGGAGCAGAGAAGAGTCCAGGAGAAAGTGAGGAAACATCTGCTGCAGAGGAACCTCTGAGGGAGAAGAAGGGCATCACACCCCCCCTTCCTGCAGATGGGAAAAGCTTCTGTGGTCTGGCGAGGAGAAACAGAACCTCCAGCCCATTAGAGCTGACACCTGCTGGACACCAAACATCACATAACCACCATGAATGATGGTGGCAGCATCTCAACAGGGTCTGGAAGGTCTGGGAGGTCAAAGGGCGCATGAATGAAGGCCAATATGAAGAAAGTCCTGAATTAGGTTGCTCCTTTTTCTTGATCAAAGGTCCACCAGAACCAGAAGACATAAAACAACCACACGTGTCACCTGCAATGATGCAGCAAATAAAATGGCTGCGTCATCAGCATAATCAAAAAATGGACCAGAGCCAATGTTGAAACCCGATAATGGAGCTTCTTATGTTATAACAGGCTGTTATAACAGCTAAACTTCTTAAGTGGTTGAGCCAAAAGTGGTTGTGGAGGTTACAGGACTTTGTTGAAGTAAGAGTGACCTTTGACCCATTTCCATGACTTTACAGGTCTTATTTCTTGGCTTCTAAACCATCAAGTCAACAATAATCCTGTTTGAGTGTTCAACAACTTTCCGAACAATCAATCTAGTCCAACATGCAAGAAGAATGAGCACGTTCACGCCTCAACACACAGAAGATCAACCAGTCGCTCTGACGTAATCAAATCATGGTCAGTTGACACCTCCCCCCAAAGCATTGACCTTTTTGATGACCTGAAGGCAGCGGGTTAGTCCAGCCGTTCACCTCAGCACAACTGGGATCCCCTCCCTGTGTTTATGGTGGGGGGTGGGACAGGAGGAAGAACAGGTGAACAATGGAAGCGGAGAACTCACCGATATCTGTCTCTTTGTGGGTCTTGATGAGTTCAGCGAGCTCAAAGTTGCCAGCGATGATGGCCACCTGGAGACGAGAGCAAGGAAGAGGAAGACATGAGGCCAGGAGATGATCTAGTCAAGGCATTTATGGACGACAGGAACAAAACAGAAAACCTAAGGAAGAAAATAAACACACACACACAATAAAACTATACGTGTGATCCATGACATACTAATTTATGTGATTATATTTAGCTATACAAAGGTATACCCATAAAGAAGCCCTGTAACTCCTGTGAAGACTATAATCTGTACTATAATCAGGTCTTTATGGCAATAAACGTAAAATAACTTAAATAAAAGATAACCTATTTTTAAATAAAAACTTTCCTCTGTATTTGGTAGAAGCGCAGCCTCCTGACAGTTACATGGACCATATGAACCCGAACACAAACTGTTGACAGTGACGTTAAAAAGCCATCTGTCTCTGCAGGGCGGCCACCAGGGGGCAGTGAAGCGAAGCTGTTTCACCGTCACTGACCCAGATCCAACTGCTGGATCACTGGATTACACTACACCTCAGATCAGCAACATGAGCATCACACACACACACACACACACACACACACACACACACACACGCACATACACGTACACACATACACCCTCAGGGAAGTCGATGGTGTTATATAAGCTCGCCTGCTCTGTTTCCTGGAGAACAAACGATGAGGAGGACGAGTGATGAAGAGCGGCCGTGTTATTAAAACACAGTTGACTGGAGTCATAATCCTCCACAGATGACCTTTTCCTCATATCAATAAAAAAAACACGGTAAAAGCACTTTAGAGCCAACATGTTTTCCACCAGCACAGCTCCACTTCCACTATCAACACACAACCTTAACACAAAACCACTTTCCCAGAAAAGATGGGATCTACTTCCTGAGAGAAATGAGAGATGAGGAGGAGGAGGAGGAAGAGGAGGAGGAGGCACCGGCAAACATACTTAAGTACGCTCCCAGTAGGACAATCAGTCAGGAGAAAGTAATGGATGAAATATTATTATTATTATTATTGTTTCTCTCTGTTATTTCTCCAGGGGTGCAGAAGTCGGACTGCTAAAGTCCGTCTGCAAACACAAACTGATTCTTCAACAGGAGACACAATTAAACCCGATACCAATTGGGAAAAAGTATCTGACGGTTTCTGACCCACCAGGTGTCAGTACCAGCTGGTGCCACTAGATGTCCCTAAAACTCACACGTTTCTAGTGACCCGAGTCAAACTGGACACGCAAAAACGGTGAATCCAGCAGCGCAAACCTCCTGGACAGCCTCCTGCAGCGCCACCAAGTGGACAGTCCCTCCAGGAGGATCGTTATGGCAACCGAGCAACTTGAAATTTGTCACCATTCTGAAGCGCCACATAAAATATTAGCCAGCAAAGACGCCAAAAAAACCCCACAATGACGAATGAAAGTCCGGGTCAGCCTGAGATCCATGCGCCGCCAACGCGACCCATCGGAGCTAAATGATTAACGGGGATCAACAGGCTAACGTGTTAATGGGTTAAGAGGCGGCACGGTAGCGGCCTGAACACGCCGTAGATGTCAAGCACCGTTAATTCAACTCATTACTGCGACCAGTTCAGCCTGCGAGTGTCAACTTTATGCGTCAGCGTTTTTATTAACACTTATCGTCTGATGTGGAGTCGTGACACCGACACCAAGATGGGAGCGTCTCAGCGTTGGAGACGTGAAGCTCCCCGAAGCGGATCCGCTCGTTCCCAACTCGAGTGAAATCACGTGACCGACGGGAAACTGTTTGGGTCTTTTTTTATCGTCCGTTATTGCTGCCTCCACATCGAGCGTCACGTGTTCTCACCCCCAGTTGTCATGGAGACCGATGCTTGTGTATAACATGGGGGTGGGGTAAAGCAACAGGGCTGGTTGATCAAGAGCAATAACCAATATCAGCCGAGCAACGTTACTCATCTGCAGCTCCACGGGACGAAGGACCCAACACCAACACTGTCGCTCACAAATGACAAATAAACGGAACTACAAGTGTTCACGAAGTCAGGTAAACACCTCCGGTTACCTGAGTGTAAACGGGTGCACTAAGATGGAGCAAAACCTTCATCAGCCAAGAGGTTTAGTCAGCGTTCCACTACCTCCCCGAGTCCTCCTCAGGTTGGTGCAGGCCGGCGATCGTGGGCGCCGCCGATCGAGTGGAGAAGAGAGTTTTTTTGGTTCCATAAAGCGTCCTGGGCAGAAGATTGAATGGCAGTGGGGAGAAATTGGCAGCGACGTGTTCAGGATTCACTGTTGGTTCACAGTTTTTTCACAATATGCCTGAGAGCTCCTCAGAATCCTTCAGAGCACCAAACCCAGGTTGGTTCTGAAGATCAGCCAACCCCAACCCTAACCACAGCAGTTAACCAGCAACAGCTCTGCTTCAGTGTTCAGTCTCACACGTGGTCACCAGAGCCGTTTCAGGGATGTTCTCCTCTGGTGGCTCGTTGAGTCATTTGAGCTTCGCGTTATTTTGGGTTGCGGCTGATGATTCCCACTGAACGACTGGGAATGGACTGGGAATGGGGGGGTGGAGATCGCAGCATCTCTTGGCTGCTCTCCTGTGCCAGTGTTGCTATGGAAGCAAATCTCTACTGATGATTGGCTGAAAGTGGACGTGAAAATGAAACAAACCAAAGGGTGGAAAAAGAAAAGGCTGACATGCCTGTTTGGGGGCGACTGACATGTTACTGGTGGCTGCGGAATAATGAGGCAGGGAGAGATGCAGAGGGAATTCTGACTTCCAGTTTGAGTCGAGGAGGAAATGAAAATGTGTGTGTGTGTGTGTGCGTGTTGGGAGGGATGAGAACAAGAAGCCGACAAGTGTAATAATGAGGAGAGTAGAGAGAATTAGAATAGAACGTACAGTGGAGACGTGGAGAAGAGATATGGAGGTGAATGAAATGGTGGAGGATGAAAAGCTGAGAGGATCAGCGCAGGCCGACGCAGCCGGGGGACACAAAGGAAACTTACATTCAATAAAGGAAATGATTTTTTTTTAATCTCTCTCTGAAAACCTTCCATCAAGAGGACGGCGCTCCCCCAGAGGATGATGGGAGTCCTCTGCACCTCGGCTTCACTTCCTTTTGTTGCAAGGACGCGTGATTACACACACGATATCATCACATGACACGGCCCCACTCCCACACGCCGCTGTAATTAGGCTCACGCGCAGCGGTGGCGAGGAAGCGCGTTTCATTCAGATGGGAAAAGGGGTCCGCCCGGGGACGTGGGACAAATAACTGTCCTGATGTGTGCAGCCGTGATCGGAGAACGTGTGGATCTCTGATTTATTTAAATTGAAAGGAAAGAGACGCATCGATAGGGACATTTGGAGGACTCTGAAATCGCGTCTCGTCCTCCTTTACATTTCACTAAGCTCTATTCCCTCTGCTGTCCTCGTCCGGCTCCCCACGTTCTCCCGTGGACGCCATCCCATCAAAAGCCTGCAGGAACTCACCGGTTGCAGCGGATAGCCAAGCGTGTAGGTGGAGGAGAGCAGCAGCGTTAAAGATAGTAAGAGCAAGAGAGCAAGTTTCTCCACTCCAACACGAGTGAGCGTCCACACGGCGTCTAGTGGCTGATGCTGCTCTTCTGTTCCAGCTGGATCCAAAGGTTAGCTGCTGCTAAAGCTCCTCCGGCTTCTCCTCTGATCAACTGGGAAACACAGATGTTCTGCTCCTGCTCTGAGGCCGGCATGGGACCAGGTGTCGTCCAGGTGGACGGACACAGATGGTATAACTGACGAGACACGTGTCTCCAGGACATCCCTGACATGTTTGGATGGACTGAAAGAGGCGATACTTGAGACGTGAGCCATGATCCAGCTTATTTTGAGATGTCCTGGGTCAGGGACAGGGACAGGACACAAACCTGCCGACAACACCTAAAACTGTTGTTGGTCAGTGAGGAACGAACGTTCAAACATCTGTGGTCGTCTCTGAATCTGCTCATCTGATGCTTCGCCCTAGTCCGAACCCCCAAAACACCATTTCAACAGAACCACATGTTAAATATGTTTAAATGAGTTTAATATCTTAGACGTTGAGAAACCTGGGGAGGGAACAGTAAGAACTGTTCCCTGTTAGCTTAACTGTTCCACTTTATAAGAACAGTCCTGAAAACTGATCGTCTAAAACAGAGATTATTCATTAATTATTTAAGCAGATGCTCAAAACATTAATGAGGATTATGTAACAAAAGTTGTTGTTTCTGCAGCTACTCACAACAGCTGTCAATCACAGGACACCAACAATCACAAAACAATAACCAACCACACAGCAATTATTGATCATGTGACAATAATCAATCAGAAACCAACGTTCCATCGCAATGAAGGTGTCAAAAGACCTTTAAATTTAAATGCTGTGTGTGTGTGTGTGTGTGTGTGTGTGTGTGTGTGTGTGTGTGTGTGTGTGTGTGTAAAACTCCTGTTTGGTTAAACTTCACTGAAGCAACTCCCAATTTACTGAGACGAATCCAGTTTTGGTCACGGAGACATTTGAGATGCTCGTTTCCAACTGACCTTGGCCGTTTGGCACCGTTGCCGTGGCAACAAATGAGCATGAGAATAAAAGGTGGCTGTAATTAAACTGTAATCAACCACGGATACAGGCGGCGGTCAGGAAGAGCCGGTCGTGAATGTGAGGTACCTGAAATGGACTCTGGCTGTTGTAGTTCTTCACTTCCTTGTCAGCACCGCGGACCAGCAGCACTCTGGCACAGTTATCCTGGAGAAGAAGGAAAAAGGGATTAGAGGGAGGCAGCGGGAAACATCAGCAGCAGGGGAAACGCCTCAGCTCTCCTACTTTGAGAAGAAGAAAGCAGGATTAGCTTCCAATGTCTCCTTGTTCCAGAATGAAAAGTCAAGAGAGCAGAAGCTGCAGAACATCCCAGCCTGAACACAACATCAGCGGAACATCTAGAACCTGTGTGAGGAACAACGCTTCGCTCTGACTGTGGATCTATTCCTCCACTCAGCTGAAAGAGGGAGCGAGAGAGATAGAAAACGGAGAAAGGGACGAGAGAGATGGAGAGTGCTGAGGGGTTTGGATCTGCTGCACAAATCGCCCACAAAGTGCTCAACCACGCATGTTCCACGGACACACGTGAACATAAAGACTGTTTTTAGCTCCACAATGAGCTGCCGAGAGTTGTGAGCGCGTGTGAGCGAGGAGGAACGCTCATGCCTTCTACACGTTTGCCCGTCTTCTTTCAAAGCCTCGCTCCTTTTTTTAACCGCAGCAATTCCGCAAGATCTCCTCGACTCTGGAGCAGAAGAGGAGGCGAAGGGACCAGGAACCATCAGGAGGCTAATGGACTTTTCTTGCTCCTCTCACGTTGTATTAGAAGATGCAGACGAACGAAGGAAAACACACACACACACTCTCACAATCTCACACTCCAATAAGAAGTTTTTCGGCTGCTGAAGGATGCAGCTCAGAATATTCCAGATTATATGCATCATTCTTAGAGGAACGAGAGGGACTTCACAGACCACAAGGAGAAAGGAGGAGGAGGGGAAGAAGGTAGAGGAGAGAAAAAAGGGAGAAGGAGGAGCAGAAAATGAAAAAGGGAGACGTTAAAAAAGAGAAGGAAGGAGGAGACAAACAAGGAGGAGACAAAAAAGATGAAGGTAGAGGAGGAGGAGAAAAAGACCACCTGTTCTTGTCAGGTTCAATTGGGAACCAACAGAACCAGCTGACCCGACCACACGTTTCTGTTGTTTTCTCCAGTTTGGGAGCATTTCTGTTCTTTGAGGCTTTGATGACGTCTGTTCCGGGATGCTAGTTGTCGAGCAGCAGCTTCTTTGTTTCAACAGCTGATTAAACATTTATCTGCTGCATCATTAAATGTATTTTTAAAGCGGCTGAAGGAGAGACGGGTTCACCTTTTTATTATTGACGCTAAATGAAAACAGTCATTTCTCCATCCAAACCAAGCGGCCTTGTGCGCTGACTCAGCATTTTCACCCGTCCCCTCCCCGAGTCAAAGGTCAAATGCAATTATCTCTCAGAAGCGGAACAAAAGGTGAAGCATCGAGCTGGAGGTGGGCTGAGGTAATATTGGCTGACGGGGTCACGACCCTGCCGGATTCATGGCGCGTGTGGGTCCACGCACATTAATCTGCTGTAGAAGATCATTTCATCAGCACCTGAAGCTCCGTTTGTCGCTGAAGCGTCACCAGTTTAAATACTAATTCGAATCTGACTCCGTAGTTCGTCCCCTGGGATTCTAACAGTCCCCCCCAGCCTCAAACATGAGCAACACCACAACAGAAAAACCAAGACATTTAAGTAACTCCTCCCATGGGAACGACGCCGCTACACACTAGCAACAATTACTGGGTTAAATATCATCTCTGATATCAAACCAGTATGAACGAGCAGAGGAACTGAAGCGTTTACTGGTCTTACAGCTAAACTGGGACGGCTCTAAAGAGCTCAGATTAGCTGATGAACCAGCCATCCCAGTTTGAGGAGGTCTGTGCTGAAGAACTCTGACAGGGTGGAATCTGTTGGTGCAGGTATAGGACCACTTTTTCTCGAGGGGGTGGGGGGGGGGGGGGGGGGGGTAGTTGAATGTCTCGAGTGTTGCTCGAGTGGCTCACATGACATTTCACGAACAATCCCTGTTGGGTCTATTGTTTTGGTGTCATCACACTGTAGAGAACACAAAATAACAGGAAGATTAACCATAATCCAGATAATCTGGAGACGCTCACCTGGTTGTACAGCGCACAGATGTGAAGCGCCGTGTTCCCCGATGCGTTCTGAGCGCTCATGTCTGCTCCGTAGAACAGCAGATGCTCCAGGTGCTGCACGTGGCCATGACGGCACGCCTGCACACACACACACACACACCCACACACACGCGCGCGCGCGTTAGAGGTTAGTAAATGCAGTACCACCCTCTAACAGCAGACGTCAGTGTGCTGCAGAGATAAAGACGAGGCCTCAGTTTGAACCCTGGTGACAGCGCACGAACGTGCACAGCGCTGAAGATTAGTAAAGAAGAAAAAAAAGCTGTGTGACAAATTCAATCAGAGGCTCATCAGAACTTTCATGAACCCACTGGCCCACAATCATATGAATTTCTGGATTGTGGAACCAACCACCCCCTAAAAAAGACAGCAAATGTCATCGGTTTGAGTTATATAAGCCATCAAGGAGCTGCAGGAGTCCAGAAAACTCCAGGATTTTCTGAAAGCTTCAGCTGTAAAGCAGCAGCAGCAGCCATTATGTTTCCCTGTCCTGCCTGACAGCTGATCCGTATCTGGTCTCAAACGGGACAAACCCGACAGGGAGAGAGATACAAGCAATCTGATAAAGCTGATGGCTGAACACACACCCAATGTGTGTGTGTGTGTGTGTGTGTGTGTGTGCGCGCGCTACTGGTGTAGGCACGCTCTCCTGAAATGGCTTCCAGCTGCACCGACAGACGCTCACAGATGGGAAAAGCTTCCCGTCATTGTGATCATTTCCAAGGAGCAGTTGTTGCAAGAGCCAGAAGCCCCCTTTGTTTCAGTGTTCCCCAGTGCAGGTGTGCGTTTACCTGTGAAAGTGCGTGTTTGTCTGATAAATGTGTGTGTTTACCTGTGAATTTGGCTGTTTGCATGTACAAGTGTGTGTGTATTTACCTGCTCAAACTGTGTGTTTAGGTGATAAATGTGTGTCTTTACCCGTGCCACGTGCGTGTTTACCTGGTGAACCTCGTGCCAGCCGTTCTCGTCCTGGCAGCAGACGACAGCCTGGTGTTTCAGGAGGAGCTCACAGCAGCCGGGGTCGCCCCCCGCCATCACGCTGTGATACAGCGGAGTCAGACCACGACTGTCTTTGTAGTCCGGCGAGGCTCCCAGCTCCAGCAGGGTCTGACGGGACACAGTCCCAGATTAAGCCGCTGCGCTTACATGTTTATGTTTGTTTTATAGCATATGTAGATGCAGCGTCAGCTACCGTGAGGGAGACCAGGTTCTTGGAGCGAGCTGCTTTGTGGAGAGCCGTCAACCCGTCTTTGGCCCTGAAGTCCAGGTGGGCTCCTCCGCTCTTCAGGACCTTGATGATCTCCACCATGTTGTCCAGGTGAGCTGCAAACGTCAGCGGGCTTTCTGCAAATGTCAAACACACAACGTGCTATTTCTGCTAATCTAAGCCGTGCCACTTTAGCCCCGCCCATCTGGGGAAAGTCCACTTTTCTGGTGCCCATCAGTATCGGAACTCTGCCTCTGGTCACTGGATGGGAATCGACCAATGTCCATGTCTTTGAGGTGTCTTTATTTTAATTCACATCTCTGAATAGGATATTTTATTCAATATTAGAGGAAGGCTGCGCCTCATTTTAAGGTTATTTCTGTTTTTTCTACATGGGCTTTTGTTGTTTTTATCTCAAGAGTTTTCACCTCAGGAGCGCTGGCCCTGCTAAAACTGGAAGAATGCATCATTCAGATCGCTGTTAGGTCCTCCGTGCTAATGTGACCCAATAAAAGGAGGTCAATAACACTGATGATGGCATTATTAGATGCATCCAAATGAGGCGAATCACAACAAAACACTCAGACACACGAGTGATTTGTCCTAATTTCAGGAAAAATGAAGCAGAAACCAAACCTGCTGTGTTGCTGATAGTTATGGGGAAAAATATCTCAGAGGATACCTCAGGATACCTAATATCTCTGAGCTTTAAATAAAGGACCAGGGAACCCAGCCAGCGCTGCATTCACGGAACATTCAGCACTTTACTGGGAAACTTAGTGCCTGATGTCATTCACCAACACGTGAACCATTTAATATGAAGAATTGTGGGATTTTTAATCTTACTTACTATCATAAATGTGTCTATTAACTCTAATTATTTTATTCTTGTATGGCATGTTTCCACATAAAGTACCTACTCTACTCTCTTTCCACTACAAGGTAGTACCATAGCTAGCCCCGCCTTAACGTATCTGGTCGTCATAGCAAAGTCATAAGCATCAAAAACAAACATCAGCTTCAGACTCTTTTAATGCATCTCAGGAGCGGCTGAGAACCTCTGAATGATCTGCTGAGGACGGAGGATTTCTTTAGCTGCGTTTCAAAGATTCTAACAGAAGAACCACAGTTCACATTAAAACTCCAGAACCTCCACTCCTCCCGTCTGTGACGCTCCAGGATGGTCCGTCTGCCCGCTGGATCCAACTGCATCCCGCATGAGGGAACAGAGGCTCGTGGATGCTGACCAGAAGTGAAGGCAGACGGACAATGAAAAGCTTTCTGGTGGCGTTACAGGGCTTATTTTGAAGCCTACAGAGTTTGGAATAAGTGGGCTGATTGAGAACATCCTCTGCAGTCTTGTTTTACTCAGGCTGTTTATTCATGTAATCCTTTTACTTTGGGAGGGAACGTAAAGAGCTGCAGCGATTCTGCCATTATTCTCACTCGCCCGAGCCTGTCCCACGTCTCTTTTCTTTCTGTCTGGAGTTAGAAACACATTTCACACATCTCTGGGTGTTTCAAGAACTCAGAGCTTCCCAAGATCCACAACCCTGAAACGGACTTTCTGAAATCGGTTGGCGGGTGACAGGAGATTAACTAAATGTGGTTGTGTTGTTAATTAGTCACGGTTCTCTGGAATAATTCATCCATATCTTCATCAAATTGCTGCTTTGTCAGACGTTCCCCAAAATAAATCGATCATGTCTCACACTGCCCCCTGGAGCATGCGGCTGGTAAGTACAGGCTCATAGACTCATCCTGTGTATCGACCAGGAGAGGAGTATCTTTACAATGATGGAGGATGTTGTCACTTCCAGTAAAGTTCTTGATGGTCATACTGGGAAGGAGCTTTCGTGTTTGGGAAGGTGTTCAGCTGGAGCCTTACCACCACTCTCGCTGTCGTGGTAGTTGGGGTCGAAGCCTCGCTCCAGCAGCTTTGACACTTTCTCCACCTGACTGTGGTGGATCAGGTCCATGAACTTCCTCAGATTGGCCTGTGCAAAAAAAAACAAAGAAGCAAAAAAAAGAGCCATTAGAACAAATGGTGGTGGGTGTGTGAGAGAGAGCCGGGACGGAGCTGTAAAAAGCCTGAAATAGAGGGTGATGAAAAGAAGAAGGTGGAGAGGGTCACACACAGCTGAGAGTGGGTGAAGAGTGGAAGTATTCTGGAAGTCAGTGTGGGACTGAGAGGCGTCGCCGGTAAGGATGGAGGGATGCGAGGCGGAGTGTGTGCAGGGGGGTGCTGGGATGATGGTGGTGTGGAGCAGAGCGCCATTTTGGATGCCGGTTTGTGTTCCCGTCTGCTTTATTTCCAGGCCGTGACACAAAAATAGATCAGAGAGCAGCTCCCCAAAGGAGTGGAGGGAAATGAGACAGAAGTGGGAAAAGAAGCACAGAAGCAGAAGAAAAGAGGGATGTGAAGCAGGAGAAAGTCACACCCCCTCCCCACCGCAACCCCACTGAGGGGGAGGTGCTAGAAAATGGATGGAGGAAGCTCTTTCCCATCCAGATCCTGGTGACCCCCACCTGGACCCTGTATTTCCAGACAGGTTGACTCTGGGGGGGTTTAGAAAAGAAGATCCAACATGAATGGACGACTTCGTGTGTCCGCTGGCGGCGGAAAGTAACAAAAATCTCAGCCGGCGTCTTAGATTAGAAGGCAACGATGAGCGGCTGCCTCGCTGTGAGCTAAAGCCAATCACAGAGCACCAGATTGTGGGGAACAAAGGATCAGTTTTTAAAAAGTCCTCAGTCTGCAAACGGAGAGAAAATCTCCCACTTCACCGAGTGTGTGCGTGTGTTTACGCCAGAGTTTCCAATTGCTCTTTGGCAGCCTCCTTCAGGTGCTTTAACCATTGAAACACCTGAATACGCCCCCCTCGCTACAATAAAAAGACACATATCTATTACACATGCAGATGAATGGGTTCCGGATGTATTTTTCCTTATTTCCTCCTCTCCTCTCTCCTTTAATGAGAGCGGCTGTCAGACTGTTTCACAGCAGAGCTGCCAGACACGCTTATGCTTTGGCTCAGCTACAGGATTAGCTGTGGGACGGCAGCCCAGAGCTTCAGGAAGATACAGTCAGACAGACTTTCTTCCATCCCGTGGGTGGGAGGAGACCGGAATGGGAGTGGTCTACTGCCTGAGGGAGGCGGGACAAACCCTCCCAGCAGTGTGTGCACTATCCCACACACTAATAATGGAACATTTGCTAACGAGGCTAACACACGCAGAGGAGATAAACCATCATCTCTGCGGGTGAGTTTAAAGGAGGTTCCCATTAAGGTCACACCTGTCTAATAAAAAGGCAGCACAGTGGGCGGAGCCTGATCACCTGATGGCAGCACAGGTATCAGAGAGACAATCGGCAACAATCATCTCGAACATTTGCCGGACAGCAACTCATTTGTCTTGATATGTCTCGGAGCCGAAAAGGCTCAGGACCAACTGGCGACAGGTTTAGGAGGATGTAACTACTCCTGTTTTAGTGTTAAAAAAACAGTTTCTTCACAGAAACCATCATCACCCTGAACACCCTCGCCCCCGACACTCGCACAGTCCCTTCCCACCTCTGTGATGTTCTTGTTCATATACTTGGTTTTACACTGGCGAAGGTTGCCTTCGCATAGCGTGTATTTGTGCGATCTCACCTTTGTGTGAAGTTTGGAGATTTGCTTCTCCTCCACATTCGGCTGGTTGTAGACTCTGCTCTTGTACCTGAACTGTAGAGACAAAAAGGATTAAGCTTGTTTTGGAATTTTTTTTCATGTTACCCCTCGTATTTGAGATTGGCCACCAGGGGGCGTGTTTTCTTTTAAAGCCTGAGGCTTTTCTTAAGACGAGCTACAACCTCAAGGACTAATATTCGTCCCACCTCCAAAGCGGGGACGCCTTTGCTGATTGGCTGAGGATACTCTCGCAGCAGGCGCTCTTCATCCAGGAACTTGCCTTCCCCCCCATCGCTTGGAGGCTGGAAAAGCCCGTAGTTCAGGACATCTTTCAGGCTCTGGTTGAGTGAGCACAGGATCCGCTGCTTGGCGATCCACACTGTCGCATCGGGGTTGAAGCGCATGCATTTCTGGTGGCGGAACCATGTGAGAAACAGATGAAAACTGATGAAAAATCCACCAACCTGACGTGGTGTGACCAGCAGCTGGACCTGGTCCAGACTGTGATTGACAGTTGGAAATAAACTGTAAGGCACGGAAGCGCCAGGCTCGGATTATTGTTTCATTGTTAGCTTTGTTAGCTCTGTGGTGACGAGCGCTGGCCCTCCCAGCAGGGGTCGATACTGACCCGACCCGTACCGGCGCTCCAGTTTTTCGTCAGAGAGAATCACACAATGCCTGGTCACAATCAGAGAGGATTATGGGTGTTCAGAGAGTCTGCGGGTGCTCAGCCACTGATAGCAGCACTGCACGATGAGAGGTCTGTGAACTGTGGCCCAGTAATCCCAGTCTGGCGTGGAATTGCCGTGCAGGGCCAAAGGTGCCGCGGACAGAAGCGGATGTTTGGCAGCTGGCAGGGACTATTGGACAAAATGGCCTCTTTCATTTATCAGGACATCCATTTCCATCTGCTGCCATTACTGCTGCCGCCTCAGTCCTCAGCTTAGCTTAAACATGGAGCGCACGGAGCGCACGGGGGATAAACGCCAGGGCTCCCATGACTCCAGTGTTTTAACCACTTTAGGAGCTGAACTTTCCACTTTAGAAGTTTTGTAAAAACACTTTAGCTTTCACTACCCGGTGAGTGATAATTGGTGTGTGTGTGTGTGTGTGTGTGCGCGCGCGTGTGTGCGTGTGTGTGTACACGCACCTGTGTGCGTATTTTGTTTTTATGTAAGTCAGATGATCGTCTCCCCATCCAGTCACTTATCTTTCAAAGTGACCTTTGACCTAAGTCTAGCAAACTAATCAGGATATGGTAAAGATACTTCGCAGCCAATCAAAATGAGAACACACACACACACACACACACACGCACACACATGCATTTTCACATTTGGCATTATTTCCAAATGGCCATGTGACTCAGTCATGTGTTCATAATGAATGTGAAAACGTGTATGTTTACACACAGGACAGATTTCAGTGCACATATGAACATAAGCACCCACATGTACATTAATAACGTGCATGTGCTGACCTGGTGTGTAGCTGCAGGACCGTCAAACACATTAATGCTTCATGCATGTGTGCACGTTTAATACGAATCCACACAGCTGTCAGATGTCTGTGAGCTTCATAAGAAACGGGAAGCTTCCCCTCATCTATGTTTGATCTGTTTGCTGCTTCTGTGTCTCTTCTTCATGATATTTCACAATTCTTTCTTTGTTTTGAAGGTTCTTTTTCATTTGAATTTAGTAGCATTTTAGTTCAGTTTAATTTTAGTAGTGCCTGACGCAACGTAACGTGTGACCACACCCCCTTCATACACACTGTACTCTAATTGGCTGTCTCCCACCCGATAATCAGCTAAGCCCCACCCCCTGCTCCTCCTAGCTGGGAAGGAAGTTTTGGCTCCCTCAAAAAATCGGAATTTAAACTTGTTTACTAATCTTTGTACCAAGTTTTAAGATGCAGCGGCAGCGTTAGGAGCTCAAATATGAGCGGGAGCCATTTACCGCTCCACTGCTGGAGAGGAAATCGGCCTTTCACAGACGAAGCATATTGATTTGGACGGGAATGTTCTGGAGGGTTCAATGACCTTCAATATGAATGTTAGCTGGATTATTGGTCCTGCACAGCTGCAGCCTCTGCACCGAAGCCGACGTCCGCCGATAGCGGCAGCTTTATCATCAAATGGCAGCGGTGGCCGACCGCAGCTGCCGGTGGGCTGACAGCCGTTTGATGAGCCGCCCCAGAGACCTTCGCACTTATTCAGAGCTTTTCTCTGTCACAGCCAAGCAGGATGGAAAAGAGGAGGAGAAGCTCTGCTGGAGGGCCTCTCCACTTCCAGCCTTCAGTCCACATCCTTTCGGACCATCTGGAGCTCCGTCACGCCACTGATGATAGTCGTGACACTATCTGACATCATAACGCTTTTGCTTTTACACGGTGTCATTTCATAAATTAAGATATTTTTCACCAGCTAGCATCAATCTATTATTATTACTATCTGAGAATAGAGTATCACTAGCCTGCTGCTGGCAGAATAATTTGACTGTGGCACCAGCTAAAACCTGCTGTATTAACCACAGTTTTTACTGGGGTAGAGAGGGTAAATGAACTGATTAAACTGGGAGCGGGAGGAGAAACCTACAGGTTATAATTGTATGATGGTGGTGTAGCAATAAAAAATATTGTGTGCACTGCGAACGTTGATGCTGGGATCAGAGGAGGTAGGAGCTGATTTAACAGGCCAAAGTTCAATAAATGACACATTTTACTTTAACATGGTAGATTTACAGATCAACATTTTAACAAACACATCCTGATCACTTCCTGTACGTGCGCCGCACCGTAGGCTGTTTTTGTCCCTGACCTCCTGAAACAGCTGAAATAACCGTGGTCATCTCCATGCTCTTTCCACCCAGGTGTTTTTCTGGATGAGACATGTAGGCATATTCACCGTCTGCTGCAGGTCAGGGATGAGGACGCGGACGACCAGCGAGTTGATGTGAATGTCGTCCATGCGGCTCTGCGACGGCTCGGCCGTGGCCTTTATGGTTTCATAAATAGTCTCTTCGCGGGAGCTGTCAGAGGCGCAGTCGTCAGAGTAGTCGGAGAAGCTCTGGGCCATCTCATCCTCGCTGGAGGTGGGGCTCCGGGGCATCGCCAGCAGGCCAGACTAGTTCAGCCAAGACAAAGAGCGGAAAAGACGGATTAGTGAGAGTAAAAATTCACCTCAGAGAACAGCCCCAATCCTCAGCCACTTGCTAGCTTGTTAGCTTATCCTTCTCGGCTCACGTCCTGCAGGGAAAAGCACGTGAGCTGACCTCCTGCTTCCAGTGACAGCAGGAAGAGGGCGAGGAGGCATGACTGATTATTTACGGATCAGAAAATAGATGTAGCAGCTCATCAGTCACTGCTGGCCTCCACGGACCTGTGAGGGGCCCGAAGAATGTCACCTGTAGGTTTGACCTAAATTCCACGCTGTACAACTGCTCCCTGAATCTATCGTATTTGAGAGGGACCAGGAGGAGCTCTGAGGAGCTCTGCACAGCTCTGAGGAGAAACTGCCAACTATTGTTGGCTCTACCCCCAACCTGGGGGGTATTGGAATATCGGCAACATTCGTAGCATCTTGTGAAAATCCGCTGTTTCTGAAACCTCCTCAGATGTGGACGCGCTCTCTGAGCTATGATCCGAGGTGGGAGGAACATGAATGAGGATGAGACAGACTTTCTGATCCAAAATGATTCTCTGGCATCGGCGTAACGAGCGAGTGGCAAAGGTTAACCGTGACACCGAAACACGGCGCTGCAGCGTCCTCGTGTGACAGGCTGAACTGTGGAGAGGTGGAATCACGACTTCGGGTCAGTGCTGACATTTACAGCCCAGATGAACACATCTGTGGAGCACACAGGCCATCACGAGAGCACTCACACTTCCTCTGCTCAGGCCTGCTCACGCCAGGCTGGAGCTTCTGGTAAATGTTAAAGTTTGACTTCTTCACCTGTCGGCTGGGAGCCTCAAATGGTAACTTCTGAGTCTGGCGCCACCTTCTGACCTCGTTCAGCACTGATAAAAAGGAGCTGAAACGTCAGAGTAACGCTGCTTTACACCTGAACCTGAGTGTCACACCTGTCTGACGTTGTCAGTCACAGCTGTCAATCAAGCCATCCATCCATCCATCCATCCATCCATCCATCATCCATCCATCCATCCATCCATCCATCCATCCATCCATCCATCATCCATCCATCCATCCATCCATCCATCCATCCATCCATCCATCCATCCATCCATCATTCTATCCTTGCATATGTTCATCCATCCACCAGATCATTTAAAACAACCAAAGCTCACACACAAAATAGTAATTTAACCATAAATAATAATCCACCATGGTGATGGGGGAGGGGGTGTTTGGACTGGAGAGGAAGGTCACATTTAGGGTTCTTTTCTTTCCTTGTTGACAAGGTAAAAACATCTATTCCAGAAAACCGGCCTTTGAGGAAGCCAAACACAATCAACAGAAACATTTCTGCAGGCTTTTAACCCCAGAAGCAGGGTCAAAGGGTTAAAGAGCCATCACTTAGCAACGGTCTATGTAATGGTCTTTTACTGGAAATGCCTCAGTTATATCCTCAGAACTCCCAGTTGAAGTGAAACGCTTCAGCTGGACACCCTTTAACTAGCAGAGAGCTGCTGGTGTTAAAGGGTGCACAAAGACCTCCTGTGAGGTTTGACTGGACGTGAGCCTTCCTGTTGGGGCAGCTGCTGCTTGACTGGTGCTTCTGACTACAAAGCTCCTCGCTACTGTGCACATGTAGAAGTTACCCTCCTCCGAAGCCCATAGCTGAAGGGGACCTTTGCTCAAACACAGTTGGATGTTTTTATTCATAATTTTTTAAATTTGAGTTTGCTGCAGATTCAGAACGACAGAGAAAAAAAACCATCTGTCTGAAGTTTGAACAGTGTTGATTGTTCTCACCTCTCACCCGCGGGAACCATGAAAAGCCCCTGGGATCTGACATGATACCCACGAGGAAGGAAAATATCATCTAATCCATTTTTAATGAGCCCTATAATGAAGACTTTTTAATTAGTTGGACGTGCGGTGATTGATCACCAGGGGCGTGGGACGTGGGGTGCCGCAGCGGTAAACAGAGGCCTTATTAAACCTTCAGCACTTCATTATTCCACCCAACAACAACCTGATAATCAGCCAGGCTGATTGTGACATTTGTGGCGCTCGCAGGAGCGACCTGATTTTCACCAACGTAAATATGAGACTGGAGGAAGAGACTCAGGAATCAGAGCCATTTCTGTTTCAGACCATTTTCTTATAACAGATATTACAATTCTATCAGGTCAGATATGATCTGCTGTGATGCCGTCTTTGGAGGCCTCACCTGGTTTCTTTCAGAAAGATACAAGATACACCCCCAATATCAGAACATTTAAATTGTATGTGTGTGATAAATGTATAGTTTTCCTCTCCATCCATCCGTCGTCACCATCATTCCTCAATCCTGACCCGAAGAACCTGATCACAGTGATCACAAACCTCATATTTGTTTCTCACCTTCCTCCCCCTCTCCCTCCCCATCTCTGTCCCTGTCTCTTCGCCTCTCCGTCTCTCTCATCCCCAGAAAGACACCAGAGATAAACGAGTGTACAGATGGCCGGCTGCGGTCAGAAGCAAACACGAGCGCTTGTTTGTGAAAGTGAGCAGGAAAGCGGAGGAAAGAACGAGCGATGCGTGAAGAGCGTGACCTTTGACCTCATCTAAATCTGTAGGTTTTCTGTCAAAGGTGATCCTGAGATTTAAATAAATAAAATAAAAGGACGCACGTCTGAAAAGCCACACGATTCTCCTCTTCCTCTTTATCATCATCCTCTCCGCGGTGGCTCTTCCTCTCACATGGTTCCTGTTTGAACTGGCAACAAAAATAAATTAGGCAGATTTTTTACTGGCACTGGCAACACTGACTCAGGATTTTAGTGTTTGTCCTGAAATCTGATGAACTCGTAATAATCTGATGAATCTCGGTCAGGCTGAGTGAGGAAAACCAACGTTGCCTTCATCTTACAGCTACGGTTGGAGGAACCGGATGAGCTTTGGACCCGCAACACGTGTGAAGTGTGATGGTCCCTGATAGCACCGGCCTGCTCTCGTCCTCTCCACAGTCATTCGTTCGCAATCCTCCGATGGTTTGTGTGTTTTGGCTGCTGAGATTTAAACATTCTTCTTCCACCTTTCCTGTGAATTGATAATAACAGTCACTTAGAAGTGAAAGAAGAACAGCTGTGGCGGTAATGGCGCGTCCACCAGTCCATTACTACAAATGTACATGCAATTATCCCTCAGCGCAGAAGAGGTCTCGGCTCCGTGAGGCTTCTACTGAAGGCAAGTTACACAATAGGTGCCTTTAATGGCCTTCTGATGCTGTGGTACAAACACACCGATGCAGAGAAAAGCGCCGCTCGCCCGCTCACGTGCTGCGTTCCCGGCTTCACTGATTCTTGTTTAAAGGTAGCTCTGTTTTATTATTCTTTAATGTAGCCAAATAGGGAAAGCCTTTGGACTTTACATTTTAATGGCATTGTTCAATTATACACTCGCGGCCCAGTTTTGCCTGATGCTAAAACATGTGGGGCTCCTTGAACCGCCTACTGAATATTCAGGAGGAGGTTTCTGATGCCACAGGGACTCTAAGCAAACCCGTGTGCTTGAAAGTCTCCACAGTAGCGCAGGCACGTGGGCGTGAGTGTGTACAGTGAGTGTGTACGGACAGGAGTGTTTGAACGTATACATGGAATACCTTCGCTGATGGCAGTTTAAACCTGCCTCATCGCGTTTGATGACATCATTCAGATTCAGATTCAGGTCCTTTATTGTCCCACACGGGGAAATTTACAGCGCAACAACAGCAAGAGCACGCAGAGAAAAATAAGATAAAATAGAATAGAATAGAATTTGGAATATACAAAGAGGATGTATATTTACAATAATCCAGATAAATGGATACTCGGCCCCTGTATACCTGTACATAGTACAGAGGGTGGATACAATATACATATCAGAATATATAATATTCAGATTGTGCTAGCGGGTGTTATGTTTATTGTGCAGTCTGACAGCAGCCGGCAGGAAAGATCTGCGATACCTCTCCTTCGCACAGCGAGGGTGGAGCAGCCGTTCACTGAAGGAGCTGCCTAGTGCTGCCAGGGTGTCCTGTAGGGGGTGGACGTGTTGTTCAACATGGATGACAGCTTAGCCATCATCCTCCCATCCCAGGACAGAGCTGGCCCTCCTCACCAGTCTGTCCATCCTCCCCCTGTCCCTGTCCAGGGGACATCCGAGGACAGAGCTGGCCCTCCTCACCAGTCTGTCCATCCTCTTCCTGTCCCTGTCTGTGATGCTACTGGACCAGCAGACTATCCCGTAGAAGATGGCTGATCCCACCACAGAGTCATAGAAAGTCCTCAGGAGGGACCCTGCACTCCAAAAGACCTCAGCCTCCTGAGCAGGAACAGTCTGCTATTGCCCTTCTTGACAAGGGCGTCTGTGTTGTGTGTCCAGTCCAGGTTATTCTTTAGGTGAACACCCAGGTACCTGTAGGACTCCACCACGTCAACATCCGTTCCCAGGATGTTCACTGGTGCAGGCGGGAGGTTGTTACGCCTGCGGAAGTCCACCACCAGCTCCTTGGTTTAGCCAGCGTTGATCTGGAGGTTGTTCCGCAGGCTCCAGTCCACAAAGTCCTGAATAAGTTCCCTGTACTCCGTGTCGTCCCCATCAGTGATGAGGCCGACAGCAGCAGAGTCGTGCATGCAGATGTTTTCTTCTTTATGTGGCTTTTTGTCAGGATATTTGTGAATTAAAGGAGGATAAGTTCAGACTCTGGTGTCGGACACCTGTAGTGGATTAGCGCCATGGCTGAATTTGGACAATGAGGGTTTGGATCCTGTGAAACAGCTGAGCTGAACATGTAAATGCTGCTTCTGTCCCTCGGTAAAGAAATGATGAGTAACATCCGACCCAGATGACCTGTTGGACCAGGCATGTCTAAATCCATTCCTTGACTCCCAACCAGGTTTTTTATCCTACCAGCCACCTGTGGTCCTTCTTTCCTTGATGCATGTTCTGACTGGTAGAAACTGAAAACCCGACTGGACTGCAGCCCTCCAGGACCAGGATTGGACACCTGACATTAAGTGAACTCTAACAATGCTGCATCCGTTCTCGTGAAGAGGGTGTGGCTTCCTGCTGCCCTCAGAGTGACACCGCTGTGGCTTGCATGCACATTGCACCAGGCGAGTGACCACCAGGCCTCGTATGGGTGGAGACAGTTTTGTTTGACCCAGAGGTCAGGCAGCCACCAGCCAGTTCACACGAGGTTCCAGATTTCAGAGAGACCAGCACCATCAGCACCAGCAGCTCTGCTCTGCCGTCTCCGTTGGCTTTAGCATAGCTTAAAAACGAACCTGCAGCCCTTCGAGCAGATCTGCTGCTCCGTCTTTGCCTGGTTGCTGTTCTGCATCTCTTTACATGGTTGCTTCTGGTTCAGTTCCCACCTGCCCACTCTATTATCAAACCCCCGCTGACTCACAGCCCCCCACCCCCGGCCTGAACGTTTATGAGCTCCGCATTAACACGATGAGGGTCTTACGGCAGGGTAATGGACCTCTCGCTGTTAATTTTAGGCTGCAGCAATGCGTCAGTAAAGGGTGAGTGGCTCACTCATCCTGCGTAATTATTCAGATGTGCACATGAAATATTCCTGTTGTTGACAGTTTAAACTGGAGCTGGAACCCACGACGACTTAAACACGCAGCAGCAGCGTTGAATTCACTGACGGCTGCTTGGAAGAGCAGAAATACTGTGAGGCCTCACTTTTGTCTTACTTTTGCACAAGAAAATTCTCTCAGTTGAGACATACAGCAAGTCACTAAAATGGAAGGAGCTGTTTTGGGTTCTGTCACGTTGATGCGAATGAGCTCCTGCTTTCTGCGCCCCCTCCTGAAGGCCACAACTCCCTACACCATGGCAACCACTTAGAGGCCTCGAGCACTGTCGCATTACTACTCACGCGCTCATTAGAACCAAGAGGCTTCAAATCGGTGAATTTTTCAGAGATTGGAGTAAGGGGGTAGGAGAAATGATGAGTTTGAGGTTAGGCTTTTCTTCCAGTTTGCAAAGATTCCCTCCGCTGAATTTAACCACTCGATGCTAGAAGTGAGCAGGCTTCTTGGCACGACAGCTCATTTTACATGCTGATTAATTGATTTAATAAATGTTTCCAAGCTGATGATTTTGAGGATGCACAGGCTTAAAAACATTTAACAAACGCATTTTTGGCTCTGTAAGACATTCTGAGGCGGAGTTATGTCGATTTATTCGGCTAAATTTGGGGGAGGGCTTATCTTCATCGGTAAAGGCAGGATGGCCCAAGGCTCCGAGGGGGCGTGGCCAACACATTTAGCCATGTCACACGGACGAAATGTGAGGACTCATCCAGCAATATTCAGATCTTTAGAAGAACTTACATGTGAAAAGGACCAATGACGTTAATCAACAAGAAGAAAATAAAACATCATTAACTGCTTATTCTGCCTTTCTTTTGTAACGAAGCAGCCAAACAGGACAACAACCTCAGTTGCTGATGGACATCAACCTTCGACCAAACTCAACTCTAATTATAAACGAAGAAAATAATCAATTGTTTCCCTGTAACTAAGCCACTGTTCAGAATGAACCACAAATGTGAGCTTTGTCTATGCGGTTCTGATTATTGTCACCAATAGTTGTCGCTTCAAGCCTCTTTCCCTGGATATGAATCTAAACTACTTCTTTTTTGGTGACTCAACCAAACAAAGAGGAGGAAATTTGCGCCTAAAAAGACCCAACCAAGAATCTTCCATCAGCTTTTTAGCTTCTAAGAAGTCGATCGATTTAAGGAACATCTGGAAGACACTGCTGGACATAATTCATCCAGAAAAACACTCGAGTGAACTAGGCGAGATGGTTCTTCATTTAGGTCAGACCGGCTAGCTTCCAAACTACCACGCTACAAACAGCGTCCAACCACTGATGACACCATTCATCTCCACCTGACAGGTATTGACACCCGAGCAGCTCCGATCCATCACAGAACCTCCAGCAATAGAAGGAACCTGACAGCACTTTAGGGTTGAAGTGAACACCTAAACAGGAGGAGCAGGTGTGGATCCAAGTGAATAAAATAAGCAAACAGAGGAAACTGAAACTGGTCTGAAACAAACAGATTATGCTCTGAGATCTGCTCCTCACTGGGATCTGTTCCTCACTGGGATCTGCTCCTCACTGGGATCTGTTCCTCACTGGGATCTGTTCCTCACTGGGATCTGCTCCTCACTGGGATATGCTCCTCACTGGGATCTGTTCCTCACTGGGATCTGTTCCTCACTGGGATCTGCTCCTCACTGGGATCTGCTCCTTTAATTTTATTTTATATGTAAAGACCCCTCTATCCAATGCTGGTAACACAAATTGCTGCACAAATAAAAGGTTAAAATATTAAAAGCTCCCCCCTCACACTCACACACACACACACACACGCACACACACACACACACACACACACACACACACACACACACACACACACAGACAACCACTCCTGAAGCAGGTAAATTCTCTTTATCACTGAGATCTGCTCCTCACTGAGATCTGCTAATCACTGAGATCTTCTCCTCTTTGGGATCTACTCCTCATTAGGATCTACTCCTCACTGGGATCTACTCCTCACTGGGATCTACACATCAGTGAGATCTACTCATTAGTGATATCTGCTCCTCACTGGGATCTACTCAGTAGAAACTGCTCCTTGGTGGGATCTACTCCCAAGCAATGTTGGCTCCTGAGTGATATCTGCTCCTTAGCTGAGATTTCGAACAACTCCTCAGTGGGTCTTTTGGGACATGTAAGAGCAGGAAATGTAATTGATGTTCCAGACATCCAGAGATGTGAGAGTAAATCCTGCTGAGGGCCGTCAAGGAGGGGAGGTCCATCTGTCATTACACTGGCCTCGGTGTGATCTGGGACATAACTGGACACCATGACAGAGCTCCGTCCTCCAAACCTCTGCTCTGAGGTTTGGAGGATGAACACCACCTGGATTTCATCATGAGCTGTACTAAACTGTGTCATTACAGGTGTTATAACAATGCAATTAGACAGAAAAAAATGTCTGAAGGATGTAAACGTGCGAAGGTAGCATGGCAACCAAAAACTGTACAGCATAACAAAGCTGCCTGTACCTCAGGGCTCGCTCCTTAGACCACTGTCCTTTAATGACGTGTTACACTACACTAAGCTACACCACAACAGGCCGCCAACAGCCTCAAAGGACGACTATGGTGGAGGTGTTTGAGGTTGGATGTGCTGATGTTGTGACTTTTAACCAGATAAACAGTTGAAATCTTCCAGACCCGAAGGTCTCTGTTTAACCTCATCCGTCCAGAACTGTTGCTGCAGGTGATGGAGGATGATGACATCATAGTCTCCCTTGCTACCCAGACACCGCCTGCTCTAGTTCCCTCAGTGACATCGGCCTTCACAGTGGACCCAAGTTAGCTGGTGATGCTGTCTGACACAGACAGCGGACGTGCAGATGGGGTTTCCACCTCTTTACCTCTTCCTTCTTACTTTCATGACTCATCACCACAAACACCATCACCCCCCCTCACGTGTCTGTGGAGGAGCCGTAAAGAGGCCAGCACACAGTGGACTCCCTCTAAATTGGGAAGCGTCTAAATGAAGCCTATTAGGCCACCCCCCCTCCCCTCCCCAAACTTTGATCTGCTCTGTCACATTCTCATTGTTATTCTGATGACTTATTTCCCCAGGAAGTAGAAGCATGACAATTAATTAACTAAATTCTTGGCGTGTTCTCAGCAGTCAGACTCCCACTGATGTGTGCGTTAATCAGAGCCTTCCAACAGCTGCTTCGGTGTGAGGCGTTCAAGGTGTGACGGTGGAATAGGAAACTCCAGCATATGGAGACATCACCGCAGATGGAGAGGAGAGGGGAGGAGGGGAGGGGGGGAGGAGAGGAGAGGAGAGGAGAGGAGAGGAGAGGAGAGGAGAGGAGAGGAGAGAGAGGAGAGGAGAGGAGAGAGGAGAGGAGAGGAGAGGAGGAGAGGAGAGGAGAGGAGAGGAGAGGAGAGGAGAGGAGAGGAGAGGAGAGGAGAGGAGAGGAGAGGAGAGGAGAGGAGGAGAGAAGGGGAGAGGAGAGGAGAGGAGAGGAGAGGAGAGAGAGGAGAGGAGGAGAGGAGAGGAGAGGAGAGGAGAGGAGAGGAGAGGAGAGGAGAGGAGAGGAGAGGAGAGGAGGAGAGAAGGGGAGGGGAGGGGAGAGGAGTTGTTAACAGCATCACTTTTGGGGGCTCTTCCATCTTCAGAGAGAAGAGCTGTGGCTCAGTGGTTTGTGTGACACCTGTGGGCTTTTTTTTTCAACAATAATGTGGTAAAATCCCATATGTTTGTCATCCAACACAGTCTCACCTCCGTGCGCATTTTTCACCAAGAAAAACAAGCAAACGTGCACACTCGCAGAAACTGGAACACCAACACGTCCCAAAACGTGATCCATTCTCACTTTCATTGTTTACAAAATCAATAATCAATGGTTTTCTGTCTGAGGGAGGGTCGGCTCGTGGAGCCAAACACCGGGCCCACGCTCAGGAAAAGAACAGCCAGAAAGGAAGCGGTGAGGCGTCAGATCAGATTACGTCGCTCCAGGATGGCACCGCCGGTGACCCTCGCTTGGTCTTCATTACTGAAAATGTCACACCTCATCCCCGCAAACGCAAAGGTTTCTGGGATATTTATCTTCTCCTCTTCAGATGGACCAGCCTGGATTTGTGCCTTTTATGAGCAGCGATTCACCTGCAACGCTCAGCGCCACCCTGCTGCTGGGTCTTGTTTTGAAACCCTTTTGCCAGCCTCCCATCGAGGAGTCTTATCACGGCCACAGAGGCAGAGTTAATTATGAGGCTGAAACATCGCCCATAAATGATGGAGCAGAGACAGAACGACTTCAAAACAGCTCGTTTATCTTAATCTCTGACTCAGCAGCAGCAGCAGCATCTGAGAGCTGTCAGTCAGGGTCTCCACCACCATTCCACCATCAGGGGACAGTCAGAATATACCTGAATATTCCCCAGCAAGTGTTTGTAACCACCTGAGGGCTGGTTATAATAAGGTCCTGCATCAAACCAGCACCTCCTCTCAAATCAGCACCTCCGCTCAAACCTGCATCTCCTCTCAAACCTGCATCTCCTCTCAAACCAGCACCTCCTCTTAAACCTGCATCTCCTCTCAAACCAGCACCTCCTCTTAAACCAGCACCTCCTCTCAAAGCCTGCATCTCCTCTCAAACCAGCACCTCCTCTCAAACCTGCATCTCCTCTCAAACCAGCACCTCCGCTTAAACCTGCATCTCCTCTCAAATCAGCACCTCCTCTCAAACCAGCACCTCCTCTCAAACCAGCATCTCCTCTCAAACCCCCACCTCCTCTCAAACCAGCACCTCCCCTCAAACCAACACCTCCTCTCAAACCAGCACCTCCTCTCAAACCAGCATCTCCTCTCAAACCCCCACCTCCTCTCAAACCAGCACCTCCTCTCAAACCAACACCTCCTCTCAAACCCCCACCTCCTCTCAAACCAGCACCTCCTCTCAAACCAACACCTCCTCTTAAACCTGCATCTCCTCTCAAACCCCCACCTCCTCTCAAACCAGCACCTCCTCTCACACCAGCGCCTCCTGTGGGGAGGTCGACTGACAGATGTGTTGCTCCTCCTTATCCTTGAGAGCAGGGCGTTTTGGACTAATGAATCCGTGGGCTGACATACCAAACTGGAGCGACTGTTGCCACGTCTGATCAATACTGTCGCCACAGACACCTGTGACCACATACGCACACACACACGCACACACACACATACACACACACGCACACACACACATACACGTCTCCCAGAGGCAAGTTGATGCTGAGTGTGTGTGCCCAAGTGTGTGTTTGTACAGTTAAGTGCACTTCCTTCTCTCCCCTGGGGTGGCAGAAATTGTAGCTTATTAGGACTAATTGGCTTCTTTAAGGACCAGCGGCTCGTTAGCTGGACACTCTTGGCGCTGTGTCTCCAGGTGCTACTTAAGGGGTGACATTCTTGAAATTGTGTGAGTAAATTCAAATGAGCCCCTAAAGCACCATCACCTCCTGCCACCGCAGTGAACTGATCAGAACAGCCATTTTATCTCCTGCCCAGGAAGTACAGAGAAGAAATCCCAGCAATGCAAACACCAAACCTCAACATGGGATAGGCCACGCCCATCCACACCCACACTGGCCAATCACAATGTTTGCAGAGCTTCGCCCACATCGGACCAACCAATGGCGAGCAGCTCCAAGCAGATGTTGTTAATGGTCTAATAATCTACAATATTCCATCAATTCATTCATCGTTAAACACAACCGGCAGTTTACAGGTTCAGCAAGGACATGAACATCCTGAAGGACTCCAGTCCGAACATGTGATCCATCAGTGATGTTCTGACCTAAATAAAGCCCCCCCACACACACAGACACACTTAAAGAACATATAGAGTATGAATTATTCATCTGCAGATATGGGCCACGTGTGGTAAAAGTGGGTCAACGTGCACGAGCAAAAACAGCACTGGAGTTCTGCACTGGAACAGCAGTGAGAGTAAACGAGGACCTGCGGGAGCCTGGTTGATTAAACAGCCAATCAAATTCATGCAGCAATCCAGGCCCCGCCCCCCCCAAACGCCCTGAAACTTTGGAAAGCATTGCTGCCTCTGTAGGGACCTTCCTCCAACCCCAGTTCCTCCACAGGCTCCCAGCGAAGGTTCCTGGGTTAGATCAGAGAGTTCCTCTGTGCGACCCGCTCCTCCACGGCGTTTTGATCTTTTTCTTAAAGGTGAATTTTAGCGCCATCATTTCCTGTCTCGGACCTCCTACTGATTTCCATTTACCCGCCTCATGGGAACCTGCCGTGACTGCAGTTTGATTCCTCCTTGTCCCTCGTTTCCTTTGCCAACACTGCTCACTTGGCCGCTTGCACGTTTGCTCTCTCACAACCCCCCCACCCCCTCACCAGCGCCACCCACGTACCCTCAGACCTGCGGTGGTTTTTCCAAATCCAAATTTTTTATCTCCGAACGCTCACAATGTAATCTGCCTTCACGCTCGCTTTCTCTTTGTATTAGCAACCATCTGCACGCTGACGCCGAGCTCGGAAGAGAAAGAGCTCGTCGTCTTCACAAAAGAAGCTCTCTTATCACGCTCGCCACGGCAACGCTTCCAGATAATATAGGAAAGGGAATCATCAAAGTTACTGTAAAACAAAATGCAAGACAAATGGAGGACGAGCGGGCAGAAGCTCAGTTGGAAACTGTGCTGGGAACAGTGTAAAAAAGGTCCAATCACAGACAGGCGGAGGGGCACTACGACATACACACACATTTAAACACACACTAAAAATAATGAGTTGATGTCCCAGTCCAGTGGGCGTGGCCACAACGCTGTGACATCATCTTAAACCTGTAGAAAAGGTCAAGACACTTCAGTGCCATTAAAAGGCGTCTCCGGTTTCCCCCCGAGGACGACGAAGATTCAGTTTATTGTGAAGAATGATGCTCCCGCACAAACGAGGGACACACACAGACGGGTCTACCTACCAATCCAGCCATTACATCCAGAGAACACGCTCCCAAAGCGGTCCAGCAGGGTCCCTGTGGAGAGGGGGGAGGACAAACACGTCCACGGTCAGTTTAATCACTGCAGCTTTACTGTCTCCTTCCAAGTATTATTAGCTTTATTATTTCATATCTGCTGCAGAACCTCTGCAGAACCCAAGTGTTCTCAGGCGCGTTTTTAATGTGCTGCACATCACACACGCTGGGTTCTCCCGCAGACCCAACGCCGTGATCCCATCGATGATTACGAAGCGTATAAAGACACCGCGCATCTACGGTAACACGCCATGTCATCCACCTACAGCGCGTCTCCACCCCTCTGTGGGACGAGGCGTCTGATGTCTCACAACAGTTTTGGGGATTTCCTCGAAGTCACAGTCAGTTTTTCTGCAGGAAACCTGTTTCCATCGCTGGGATCAGACGAAATCATCTTAAAATCATCTTTTGTTGCTATTTAACTTAGAGAGTCTGTTGTTGTTATTTATTTTCTATTGTATTTTACTTTTCCTTCTCACATATCTGCTGACGTTAGCATGTAGCCACATCGAGCTAGCATGGCTGCCTGCCAGCGTCTCATTTTGTCCCATTAGAGGACTCACGCGGCTACAGTTGGACGTCAGTGGCGATTCCGGCGTAATGAAGCGCGTCTCATTTTGGTTTGATTTCATCTTAAAATGACGGCAACGTGTCAAAGGTGATCAGTTTGCTGCTGGATCACCGCCGGCAAATGGGCTTCCCTCAGTGCGTGATACCGCAGGTATCCATGGCGACCAATGTGTTCGTAACCAGACGAGGATTTCATGGTTTCCTGACCTTGGTGGAAGTAGAGAAACACCAGAGCGTGGCACGAATTGCTCAAATCAACCAGAACCACGACGCACCGTGACACGACAAATGAGTACAAACGTCCCGTGGATTCAATTACAACGTCAGAGCAGCGCCGGCCCAACATGCAGCCTGATTTTTTACACTTCTCTCGCTCGAGTGGCATCATTACATGTTCAGTAGATTCTCTCATCCGTCCTGAGAGGATACAAAAACAATAACAGACAGAGACGATGGCCAGGAAGGGGCGACAGCAGAGGGTGTGTCACCGGGAAACTGCACAACAGTGCCTTCAAGGTAACTACAGACACACTAACGGAACTACAGACACACTAACGGAACTACAGACACACTAACAGAACTACAGACACACTAACAGAACTACAGACACACTAACAGAACTACAGGCACACTAACAGAACTACAGGCACACTAACGGAACTACAGACACACTAACGGAACTACAGACACACTAACGGAACTACAGACACACCAACGGAACTACAGACACACCAACGGAACTACAGACACACTAACAGAACTACAGGCACACTAAGGGAACTACAGACACACCAACGGAACTACAGACACACCAACGGAACTACAGACACACTTACACAGCATTCCTAGTCACAAGTATAAAAAAAACCCAACCTCATAACAAGACGCTGATAAACGTTAACACCTCTGGACGCGGTTCGTAAGTTTACGTGGTTTGGACGTGAACTACTGCATCCATCTTGTTGTACACATTCAGCTCTTATTGGTCTTTCTGTGAATATTCAGATCTGAAAGAGGAACCAAGCTGGTCCAAGGCAGAGTCAGGAGCGGGAAAGGCCGAGGAAAACGGAAAAGCAGGACTGAAGTGTTTGCTGGGGTTTTCCTGCCAGTGATGATTCTTTTCCTCCAGCAGATGTGAGTCCAGGAAGGAGGGAACAAGAGGGAGGAAGAGGAGGAGGAGGAGAAGGAGGAGGAGGAGGAGGACAAACACTTCAGGGCTGATGAGAACGACGGGCCTCAGTTGTTGCTGCGCCTCTTTCCTGGTGCGCCCTCCAAGAGTCCTCCTGTGTCAGAGCGGAGATAAACGAGGAGCAGAGAAAAGGCGGCGCTCTCCAGAGACGCCAGGGTAAAATTGGACCGACGGAGCGGCCGACACAGCTCAGCTTCTCCATTTTCTTTTTCCGTCTGACGCGTTTACGTTCACCTGTTATTTTCTTTGTTGTCCGGGGGAAAAAAACACGTGCGCAGAGCAGGATCCCGAATCCCCGATAAAATCCCTGATGTAAACGGAGGATTTATAATAATAAAGCTACTTTATTAATAGATCTGAAGGCTCATTTTTCACAGTTTGACCTGTTTTCAGTGTTTTTCCAGATAAAACAGAAGCGCTCCGCGGCCGTCCGGTGTTGATGTTTGATGGTGGCAGAATTTAAAGGTTTCTTCCCCCGCCACACATCCAACTGCAGCGAACACCGGGTAGATCTGCTCCCATGTCTGACAAACGAAGCCAGAGGTGTTGATAAAAAGAGTCTCTCTGCGGGTGGAAGACAGACGTTGTACGAGAAGAACTAAAAAAGGATCTGACAAGAAACTGTCTTCCAAATCTGATCTGGAGGACGAAAGAAAATCACGACACGGTTCACCTCACGTACCACCTAAAACGCACTCATTCCCAGATGAAAGTGGCGAGAATGACCTCTGACCCCCGAGGGATCGGATCCCGTCTGCACCGACGAACCCACCTCGATGACAGGGGAAGGTTTGGCGGAGCATGAATCCCTGAAAGGGCAACTCGCCAATGTGGCGCAGCAGTAGGGGAGCGGCCGATGGCGCACGTTAATTACACGTGTGGAGGGAGACGCCATGATCTGCCCCCACGCAGCCACGCACCTGACGTCTCCGTTAGCTTAGCTACAGGATCGGCCTCGCACAGCTGAGGTTTTGTTACCTCGGAAACTGAAGACCTGGCTGAGAAAAGCTCATTTTTCCCTTTGTCTTCTTAACTGAAAAGGTTCAGTTTTATAAAAGTGTTATTAAACGGACACTCAGCTGGGGGGTGGGGGGTGTTTAGATGAACCTAGAGGTTCACGGGACGTCGACACGTCTGCCGCGTTATTTACGTCAGGGACAGAAACGTTAAAACACTCCGATCATACGTGGCCAGTGGGGCAGCTGGGTTTACCGTCACCAAGATGATGATGACACGAACCGGAAATCTGTGGAGCACCTTGTTGTGCTGCCCCACATATCCAGAGGAGGCGATACTAAATCACTGGGCAGCATGAAGAGGCTAACTCAGGATGCATGTTAGTAAAGCTTTAATTACTGTAGCCGCTCTTGGGGAGGTGCAGTTCCCCTTCCGTCCAGAGGGGGCGACACATGTTTTAACCACTTCCACATGTTGAAACTGCTGTAAAACTCCTCCAATTTCCACCTTCTTATTTCATTTAAACATCACTTACAGTGGTAAAGGTGCTATTACATGTGCTGCCGACAGGTCGGTCACATGACCCCACCCAGCCACGCCCTTGTTTGCATCACAGAACAGAACCAGAAGTGAGAAGATGCAAATGTGTGGAGGCCGTTTTAAATATTTCCAGCCGGTTTTCACACGTGAGCATCAAACATGCATGAAATAAAGCAAAAGCGTGACTTTTGCAGCTCGGGATGACTTTGACTAGGAATGTGAGGTCCTAAAATGTCCCCGCTGAAGGAGACATTTTAGGAGGCAGCAGACAGTTTTATAGGTCAGCTGTGAGCTGCACACCTCTGTGGTTGCCAGGTTGAATCCCTCTGCGTCTATCGGAGACCCTGTACAGATCACTGATCACAGCCCCCGGAACTTTTCTAAACAGTGGCACCTAAGAAGATAATCAAGCATTTTAGTTCAGCGGCTTTTACAGGTATTAACAATAATTAAACATCTGCAGTTGAGGGATGAGTATTTCTTTAGGAAATCATTGAAATTGTGTTTGAATCTCACGGGGGAAATCTGACTTCAGACACTTTAACTGGGACACTTTCGCATCTCATCACCAAGATGCTGATTCCTGCATCTCTTCGGTCACCTGGTCCACGTCTCTCACCATGTGGAAACGCACTTTGTCATCGCTGATCACTTAAATATTGATGAGGACAGCGCGAAGCTGCTCACCGTCCAAGTCTTTCAGGAGACTTTTAAGAACCGTTATTAAGGTGAACGCGCCGCGGTCGGATCCCCAAAACACCCAAAGTCACTTCAGTCCCATTAGAAAGTGTCTGTAGGCGAGTTGGTTCTTACCTCGGAATCGTCCCTGGCTCCTCTTTTCTCCCACTCTGTTCTTCTCTTCACCGCTTTGACCTCCTTTTTTCCCGTTTGAGGTTCTACCGCCGCGTCATTCCGGCGGCTCCTGCGCGGGTTTGGGGGGAACTTCCAGTCCAAGCGCGACTGTGCGGACCGGAGAACCTGATATCCCGGAGGAGACCTGACTGCTGCTGCGCTGAAATTCAATCCGCGGACACGGACGGAGCGGAGCGCGGCTGCGCGCACAACATCTCCGCCGCGCCTGACGCGTAAAACGGAAGCGCAAAGATCCCCCTCCCTCCTGGAGGGGCAGGTGCACGTGAGCCCGGGGTGAACATCGGAGCAAATTTCCGTGGGGGGGGCAGTTTCACACCTTCACCTCTGACAAAAGGTTAAAAGACAACCCCCGAGTGTCTGTCAGTCTGTCAGAAGTCAGGACAGACGCCCCCGCCCGCTCTCTCTAAAACAAGATTATCTTTCTTAGACTTTAAGGAAGAAACTTTACTTTTACATTTCAACATTCTGATTAAAATGGGTGTTTTCAGGTTGTTTTTTTTATTTTCTTTAATTGTGAGAAGTCAGATTAAACTCAGGGTTCTCACACTTTTGTCCCTTCTCAGCCACCGTCCTGCCCCCCTCTCTAGTGTCAATAAACAACAGCTCCTCGTAAACATGATAAATGCTCGACTCCCTCCATCAACATTTCTACCGTCTGTGTGTCCCGGAAACACCGCAGAAGAACCGCGCCTCCTGCCAGGAACCAGCCATCGCCATGACAACCGCACCACAAGCCGGACTGAGAAGATGTTGATCGTGGCAACAGTGGCGGTCGGCCAGGCCAACAGCCCGGCTCCTCCCCGGGGGCAGGTCGCCGCGTCGACTCCACCGTTTCATAAATGTGCTCAGACTCGTCTCCATGTGTGGGTCTGGCAGCAGCTCCACCTGGAAAAGACCCTCCAGCTCCACAGAGTCCTGGTTCTGAGATGAGACTGGAAATCTCTGGGTCAGAGGCCAGAACAGGAGCCAGAAGAACCGGTTCCATGTCCTCCTCTAGAGACCTTTAGAAGTTTGTGTTAACTGAAGGCTGATGATGGACCTGTGAAGTTGTGTCCCATGAACTGAGGAATAAACAGGAGGATCAGGGAAAAGGTTCCAGTTTCTGCTGCAGAACCTTCCATCTGGAGTCCTGGGAGGGCAGGGAGCCGCAGAGCCAGCAGAACACAAGAAATCTGTTGTTCTCACTGCCAGAATCTGAAAAATCTGAAAGAATTCTGCTTTTTTTGGATGATTTGATGATTTTTCCTTCTAGTGAAAACATCGTTAAATGAACCTTTAGTGTTGATATTTTTATTATAAGTTGCTCAAGATTTCAGCCAAAGTTCCTCATTCTGAAAAAATTGTGGATTAAACTCTGTTTTATTATTCTTAATGTTGCTGTTTCTCATTAAAATCCTAAACTTCCCTTAAAAAAAGAGACTTAATGAAGCAGAAATGAGCATTAAAGAGTTAAACCACTCCCATCCTGGTGTTTAAACAGTGACCATTGTCAATTGTCCTGTTTTAGTTGGACATTTTCGTCCTCTTTGTCTTGTCAGACAAATTTAAAGGGAAGGAAAACAGCAGAAAACCACCGGAGAAAAAAGGTTTAGGGAAAGAAAACGGACAGAAACATAATTCTGAGAAATATAAAATGCAGAGATATTTTTCAATTCAAACACACACACACACACACACACACACATGCACATAAACTTGTAATTGTATGGATTACTATATCATTAAGCATTAAAAACGATTAATACTTGTTTGTGCTCTTTAGGTAGTTTAGTGTAAATGTTTATAACTGTCTTGAACATTCAACCTCAATAAACCAAAACTCCTTTAGAGAGTAAAACATGATGATCACATCAGGATAAATGGATCCAGTCGGGACTATATTGCCCAACTCCACTAAAACATAAATGATATTCAAGGACTTGTATTTGGAAATAAATTGGATTTTATTCAAAGGCAGATATTACTGACAATGAATTTATTTATTTTTTTAAAAAGATTTTTTTGTGCTCCCCAACGTCAGTTGAAACGTCTGTTCGCCTCGTGGAGCAAGGTGAAGAAGTTGTGCAGGGATAATACAGAAGCTGCGGATGACCTCCATTTAAAGAAGGTCTCATCCTGGATGACTTCATCCAAGAGCACATCAAAAAACATGCGCAGCAGAGCTACACGGACACACAGCAGCAAGAATCACAGGCATAAGTCAATAGAAACACACCACTGGCTCCTGGATTTGAGGTTCAAAGTTAAAATGAACAAAGCCGTGACCGTCGAGGTGGATAGATGGATACTCACCATCAGGTTGGTCTATGTGGACCACCAGCTGCTTGTGGTCATCCTTGATGAACCTCTTGAGGAGGCTCGCTCTCTGGAGCAGCTCATAGGTTCTCACCCCACCTGACAACACAAACACTCTCTTCACACCACTGTAAAGGAACTGAACACATCTAATCATGGACCATAAAGTGTCCCAGACTGGTTTTGTGCTCACATCATGTAAAACAGACGTCTATGTGGAGTAAAACTAATGAATCAAGTTTTTGGACAGAAACAGGCTGAGTTTTCTGCCTCTATATGACTTTATAGAACACTTACAGTCAACAATGACTGACTGGCAGACTGCTCTGATCAAGGCCCTCACAAACCCGTCTGATGACCTCTGTCTGTCATTGAGGGTGTTCTGGGAGGGGGGAGAGGAACCTTTGGTAGTTTCATGCCTACAGTCACAATCTCTAGAGAAAAATCCGGTCTAAAGGTCACTCTCATCGGGAGTTACCTGGATCCACTCTTCTATCTTATCATTTCCAGAGTTGTTCTGGAGGAGTCTTTTCAGTGCTCGGTACACGTCTTCCTCACCACAGTCCTGCGCTGGTGCCTCCTCCTTTGCCATCAACTCTGATAAGGGCTTTGAGGATCCACCTTTTGGGGGGGTCTTGTGTTCAACTGCAAAGAGCAACAAGTAGTGAAAAACCCATCCAGATGTCTGCTTTAAAAATGCACCCAATCTTTTGTCTTTTTCAGATATTTACCTGTAATTTTGTTGACATCCTTAATCTGTGCTCCTCTGTTTATCTTTTGTTCTTCCAGGCACCCAACAGGTTCTCTCGCTTCAGGTGTTTCTCGTGCTCCTGTATTCATATTTTCCTGGTGACCCAAACGTTGAGCTGCTGCCCAAATGGTACCGCTGCTTCCTGTCTCCGTCACAGTTGGAGTCCTGGTTGAACTTCCCAGGAATTGCTTTCTTCAACTGGAGCTGCTGCCTCTGGTCAGCCTGCTTCACCTCTTGGTGAAGATGCTGGATGGTTTTTGGCCCTTCATCTCTCCTTCGGGGCACCCAGTTGTTCTGAAGGCCCCACATGAGATGTGATGAGAATTCAACTTAATGACTCTATTCATGATTTAACCATCAAAGATTCTCACCTTTCTTAGGGCCAAAACATCCTGCAACATGAATTTGATTCCTGACTGATTCGTGACTCCGCCTCTCCAAGCGGATCCCCGCCCTTGGGCTTTGTGCTCATGCTTTGGTTCTAACAGTCAATCCTCCATCTACTTTGTTCTTTAGAAGTGATCTCGCTCTCATCAGTTTTATTCCATTAATTAAACCATATTCATTTCTACTGTGTCCATAAGGAATTCAACAGGTCTAAAACCAACTCATCTGTGTTAAATTTGAATTGCGGCAGTTGTGAAGCATGTGGCAAACTGCAGACACACACGTTTCAAGCTGCTAACACTGGTGTGAATTTGTTTGAAGGTGATTGTGAAATACACTGTAACTTTAACTGGACTCAGGGTGACACGAGTATAGATTTCTGGGCTTGTCAGTGGTGTGTGTGTATATATACACATACCACTGACATATATAACATATACACACACACACACACACATATATATAAATGTATATATATATATAAAATATATACTATGACTATATATATATATACTAATAAATGAAATTATTTAAATGAATACAAACAATATATTAATTGATGACATGATCGTGTGATTCCAGTGACCAATAAAAAAAAAACCCTGTCTTAGCCAATCAAAAAATTGGTCCTTCTGCAAAAAACGAATCCGATTGCAGTACTGGAATGTGTTCAATTGGGGGCACTCAAGAAGATTGATGAGAAAACACGTTTCAGGTTTTAATATTGCAATGAGGGCAATTTCTGAAACTTATCCAGATCAGTCATTAGGGGCACTGGATGCTATTTACAGGGTTTCCTTTGTGAGGACCATGGAAAATGTCCTCACACGTTAGGTCGTTTGTCAACATATTGTGCTCACAAATCTAGCAATACAAGAAGACACACACACACACACACACACACACACACACACACACACACACATAGTCTTAATTCAGATTGACAGCACAGTTCCAGACAAAAGGTCGCGACCTTTGCAGGCAAGGCAGGGAAATCTGTCCTCAGACAACAAACTTTAGAACATCACCGACTCTTTTTTTATCCAACAAAGGAGAGAAATAACGGTGGATGTTCCTCATAACGAAACTCCAAAGATCCAACCGTCAACCCAAAGTCAACACAAACTCCGGCAGCAGATTCATTATTTCACTTCACACTGAAAAAAGGAGGCTGCTGCTTTGTTCCACTTTGTGTTTTTATCGTGGCAGGTTTCCTGCAGGGCAGGAGAGCGAGCGAGAGCAGGTCGAGCTCATCGGAGGCAGAAACGGGGCAATTAGCAGAGCGACCTCCACCCAGAGTGGCTCCGCCCACATTCTGCCTTTGAAGCAGCTGATAAACACAAGGCTCTGCATATCCATGTAAATAAACTATTAAGATGTGGAATGTGAGATCAAGGAAACACACACACACACAGACACAAGCGCGTGTGTGTTTATGTAAATCTGTGTCCCGAAAGATGGATAAATTCCGCTTGTTTGTGCTGATTTGTGCAGATAAAATGGTGAAAACAACAAGTGATTTATGTTCCCGTAGAATCATGTTACAGTTATTGGAAAATGTTTGGGGTTTTTCACGGAATAGCTGGATCCTATTTGAAATGGAGGAAAAACATGCGTGGCTGTTGATCACTGCGCCCCCTGCAGGCAGGTCTGTGTTTCCCACTGCGGTAATCTTAGCGGCTTCCTTCGTAAGATCCGACAGTTACCTTCTGAGGCCCAAACGGCTCCAGAACCCGCAGAGATGGATCCAGTCCTTCAGATGGAGGGCAGGAAATCAGGGCCGATGACAGGATGGCAGCAGGTCAGCAGATGAAGCCTCGTCCATGAGGTCCCTGTTAGAACCTCAGAACGGTTCTTTAACTATCCCTCCGGCACCAACAGGGTTCTTTCATCTGTAGAAAAGATCAAGAACCAAATCGTTCTAAAACCCCTTCAGCCATGAGGAAAGGTATTCTGGAAGAGCTCAGAGATGGAAAGGTGACTACAGAGGTCAGGTGGTCTGATGTAGTCCCACCCCAACAAGGAGGAGGGGCTTCTATACAGGAGGAAGGGGCGGGGCCAATTACACAGGTGGAGGAGGTGAGGTTACGACAGGTGAGAGGAGAAAATGCTCACACAACACGAAACTAAATAAAAATAAACACACACACACACACACACACACACACACACACACACACACACACACAGTGCACAGGGAGAAGCCATCAGGACGCGCTGCCTTATGTGGGCTGAACGAGTTGGGGGTCTGGAGTCGGTAACCAAGAGGACCTTGTTGCCATGGTGACTAATGGGGAGGGGACATGCATGTAGTACAAGCTCTAGGGTGGAGATGCCGAGGTGGACCTCAGACAGGGAAGAAAACTCGTCCTATTAAGAGCTGAGATGAAGAAGCAGAGAAGCAAGATAAAGATGAAACAGAAAGAGGTTTCCTGTCAGGACGTGTTTGTGAGGAAAACACAATTTCAAAGGCAGAACGCAAGGTTAGGTTGGAACACACACACACACACACACACACACACACACACACACACACACACACACTCCAGCAGCAGCAGCAGACCTAAATGTAATGTGGGACAGTATGTAGGACATTGAAAAACTCCAGAACTTACAGAGGTTCAAACACAAACACATTTACACTGAAAGGTCAGGTGATCTGTGACTACATCTTCATCCGTTTAAGGTCAGGTGATCCGGTCACATGACTCCTTCTGCTCTGTTCATTCACTGAACGCCGATGGTTTGACGGTTGCTGAAAAGTGTTCCGGGTGACCAGGGTTGTTGTTTTTTTCGAAAGCAAGGACAGAAACACACCTGTGCACAACCGACGGGGAGGACGTGCTCTGCACCTGCACACCTGGACCTCTGACAGGGAAAGACGGAGTCTTTGTCCAACACAAAGTTTTCAGATGAGCTACAAATCAGCTGTATGAACTGCCAATCTCTCTCTCTCTCACTCTCTCACACACACACAAACACACACACACACATATACACACACGCACAAACCTGGTGTGGGGTTGATTACACTTGATTGTGCGGCTGCATGTGGAGGTTCCTCACTGGGAAGTTAAAGTTTGGAAACACAAATGAGGCATTTGAGGAAGTTAATTCATAATTCTGTGTGCACGCTCACACAAACACACACAGTCATTTGTGTCGCATTAGTCAAATTAGTTAACGTTTCACTTAAATGTAAAATTGTTAAGAATTTTAAAATTCAGAGAGAGAGAAATGAACCGGATCCAAATAATTAAGATTTAATCAACACTGTGATGTTCAGTCTGAACTCTGAGCGGGCGATTTGAAGCACTTTTGCCCCCAAAAAATTAATACTCATTAATATAATTCATCCATTCTGACCAAATTCTCGTGACCCTGAAGATCGAGGGCATCGACTGATACTGAATTTGCACGAATGGGTCGGACTGATCGATGAGCATCATTAACCTCATGAAACACCTCTGGTCTGGTCACACGTTTGCAGCCCGTTTCTGCCGCCGTCTATGATCAGATTCCGGTTCCATCGGGTCACCACAGCTGGGAACAATTCAATCAAATTCTTTGTTTTGCAGCACGGACGGAACCATGTCCACATAACAGGTGAAGGACGTCCCTGGACCTTCTGCTGCTGACGGGAACGTCTGAGAAGGACAAACGTCAAATGTGAACAAAGATGCTGTTTTCAGACGTGCGTCAGCAGCTCTGCACAGATCAAATCTCCCCTGAGCTCCATCTGTGCGTCACACAATCAGGATTGTCCTGGTTTGTGCCGAGAGGCAGAGGTCAGGGCCGTTCGTCGGGGGACGGCACGGTGGCTTCTGAGCCACCGATAAAGTCCTGCAGACGTGCAGGAGCAAAACAACTGAGCTTCAGAGTGTCCAGATGAGCTTCAGCGTCTCTGTCTCAGGCCGTTAATCACGTCTCCATCCTCTCCTGTAGTTCTGAAGGCATGTGGGTCGAACCAGAAACGAGAGCAGCTGTTGTCAGAATCCGTCTCCAGACCTGGAAAGAGGACCACTCAAGAGGAACAAAGGTGTCATTTGGATTTCCACAAAAGGAGGTTCGGGTTGAAGGAAACCTCTGAGGAACACCTCTTTGCCCTCCGGGGTCTCCATTAAAATGAGTCAAAACTAGGTTTGTCCTCATGAATACGAGCGAATTAGAAGTACCAGCAGCTGAAAATGAGGACAGATGTGAGGACAGTTCTGAGATGAGAGGCAGAAAGAGTCCATACCTTCATCCACAGGTTCCCTCAGAGGACCAGGAACCTCCTTCTCTGCGGACCCGCTGCTGCCACCTGCTGGCTGAAGTCTTTTAAATAGAACACTTGTGTCTTTAACGTCGTCAGTGAATCATTCATGAGTTTATTTACACTCAACAGCTCTGAGAGCTTCAGCTTCTCCACATTTGCATGTTTTACACCCTGATCTTCCCAACTGGAATAAAACACAAGAAAACTGTCTCAAATTTGATGTCCTTCACCAAATTTATAGATTCAGAGAAAAATAAATCCTGTGTTCTTGCTAGATATGAACCACCGTATTATGTATTCTACTAGTAATGTGAGGACATTTTGTCTGGTCTTCTCACTTCAAAGGTGTGTTTTAAGGTTATGACTTGGTTTGAAGGTTAGGCTCGGAGGATACTTGGGAGAGTCAGGGGCTGGAGGATGGATGAGCTCTCTGAAAGTCCTCACAAAGATAGAAGTACAAGGATGTGTGTGTGTATTCTGTGTTGGACTTACAGCAGGCGCTGTGTACAAACACTTCAGGTGTTAGAGGCAGTCCAAATCCTCATCTTCCATTTTAAACTTAAACTCAAACATCTTTCAATGTTCCAACCTGACGTTTGGAAAATAAAAACCTCCAAAGATTTGATCCAAAGCAGTCGGGCAAACGGTCGAACATCTTTATTCGTGTGTGAAAATCTGACAGATTATTGCACCAGTAAAGAAAAGATGGGTCAGCAGCTTCCTGTCATAAATAGAATCTCTTCTCAATCAGTAACACCTTAATCTGCAAACATTTTCATACTTTACACTCGTCCTTTTTCCTGAAACCTTCTCGCATCTGTTGCTCTTTAATGCACAAACGTATATTTACATTATAAATATACAATCAATACCTGACACCCGTTATTACAGTGTTTGATTAGATCCTCCAGTTTCAACACACACACACACACACACACACACACACTCACACAAACACACACACCCCTTTGGCGTTCCAGTAAAGGGGCGGAGCTTCTGTCAGAGAAGACGTGTTGGGGGTTCCAGTGCATAGGTTTGAATGTCAGTGGTGTGAATGACGGTGGCGCAGCGACAGGAACAGGAACAGGAAGTGCGTCCCTGCCCCTGATCTTCCCAGCAGTCGTCCCACAGACGGCATATGGCTTCTCTCTTCGGTACCAAGAAACGAAGCGCGGAAATAATTAATTTGAGCTTGTGAAAATGGACTCTAAAGACCCTCTGGGATGTTTGGGTCCACAGGTGAAACGTCGACTGAACAGCTAAACTTTTATTTCTTTTCCCAAAAATCCTGACGGCTTAAACCACATAATCCAATACAGATGAAACAATAACCCGAGATAAACCAGGATTAGGGTCAAAACTGTAAAAATGACTTGATTGGATCAGTCTAGAGGTCCAGGTCTGAATATAGATCCAGAAGGAAAGTTCTGGAAATTCTGGAAACTTTAGCTTTTTGGGTTCTTCTCTTCCGTTGCTGGAGCAGAGTTCAGAGGTGTGGAGTGAAATCATGACGACGTTTCTGTTTCCGGCACTGTTGACGGGAACACCTACCGTGTTTATCAGAACATGCAGCGATGGGCGTCCGCTAGAGGGCGCTGGAGAGGCACATGAAGACCAGCACGTGTAAGAAGAACAGATAGAACAGGAAGAAATATCGAGAACGGGCGCGGCTCGTCAGCAGCCTGGAGAAATACAAGCTCCGCCCTCTGAGCCACCGCCTGCACGCCAACACTCCGCCTGTCACCTGCGGACAGAAACAGGAAACAGTCAGGTGATGCTTACGGTGATGGAGGGACGGATGGACAGACGGACGCAGTACCTTCTGGGCCATCAGCGGCTGGCTGGGGTCCAGGCTGGCAGCCCCCCACTCCTCCTCCGTGTCCATGTCGATGCTGACATCTCTCTGGGCGTCTCTGGACAAACTGAAACCAAACACATTTGACCTATAAAACTACAGCTACTACAAATCCTCCCCGACAACGAATGAGCAAAGACCAGCTTAAATATATTACAGTTGCTGTTGCTATGGCGAAAGGCGACACAGGAGGTGAAACTTCCACTAAGACCATTACTATTATTTACCCGCTGGTACCAACTGTGCAGGTGGTTTGATGGTAATCGGAATCAGAACTTTCTTGGGTTCTGATTGGTCAGCATGACCTCATTAACGGCCAATTAATCACCTTTTCACTCGATCCTCAGACAGACGCAGAGCTTCTTCTGCCGACTCTCTCCTGACACGCTCATCAGCCAGACTCTGCTCAACCTCCAGCAGCCTGAAAACACACAGACACACACACACACACACATTACTATCACCATAAGATCAGACGGTAAATTAACTTATTAATTAGACCTCTTCTTCACCTCTCTCTGAGCTGATTGGCTTCTGCTCTTTCCTCACCCACGGGGGTGTTGCTTCTCTCCTGGGGGGCTCCAGGTGCCACCTCAGCATATGCTGCCCCCTGGTGGCAACAAGACAGAAACTCCAGTTACACCTTAAACAAGGCATCATTCTCCACTTTAGACCAGCAGCAAAGAGAGGACCAGCAGAAGGTTTATAAGAATCCCGATTGGGGAGGGGGGGTGATCTACCTGGCTGTGACCTTGGACCTGACCTTCCAGCCACTGGCAGCGGGTCTGTGTGTCCCTCAGAGTCTGAGAAACCACCCTCAGCTGAGATGTAACCGCGGCTTTCTCCTCTGCCGCCTGCTGCAGCTGTGAAACACATTCTATTTACACACTCGACATGCAGACCGACCCAAGACTTACTTTAACCTGATTAAAAAGGTGTTAAACCTCTGAAGGAAATCTGTCTTACAGCCAAGACTTTGACTCTGGCAGGATAAATGATTTCTCTCCAACAGGAAATCTAATCTCTTCTTGTGTTTGGACTGAAGCTGAACGTGTTTTTGGGGCTGATCCTGGTTCAGCTGCTTTCTTACCTTCTGGTTGAGCTGCTGGAAGTACTGGTCCCGCTGCTGGATCTCATACATGCAGCGCTGCAGGTTGGAGTGGAGCTGGACCCTCTCTGCCTGCAGCCGACCCACCAGCTCCTCGGACCCACTCCCACCTCCTGCAACCAGCTGTTCCTGTCATGTGACGAAAACAAGTGCATCAGAAATGTGCTTTTCTTGCACCACGTGTTGCAGGTTTCCAGCTGACCTGGGCCGTCCCAGTGTCCTTCACCTCCACGTCTGAAACGTCTCTGTCGGACGCTCCCAGACTTTGGCTCTTCTGTAGCGTCTGGACCGATTCTTTCGTGTGTAGCCTCGTCTTCTGAAAATGAAGACGAGAAACGTCACTAACTGGTTTTTACAACAGCTTTCCAGAAAAAGGACTTAACCAGAAACAACATGACACCGGTAGCATTCCCATTAGAGGTCTTCACCAGTCCAGCTTGACCCGATCGGGTCTCTATTTATACCACCTGGAGCAACAGATCCTGAGTCACTTTGCACTGCAGTTCAACAAGTTAGCGCTGCTAAAGCGGAGCTGGTTTGGGACCCGTGTAGGCCTCTAACAGTCGATAGGACACGAGCCAAAACTGAAGCCAAAACCTCATAATTGGCCCCTGGTGGCTGGCTGCAGTACAGCTATTAACCCTCCTTCATTAGCTCCATGCTAGCAGCTCTGACCAGTACAAACCCACCGTGTTCATATCACCCTCACAATAATGCAACAAATAAGTCATTTTAACTGCAAAGCTATTTTGGCTTCATTTTTGGGCAGCAACAAGTTGGCGAACATCATCTCAAGGAGCCCAAAACTGCACGATCCCATGCAATCAAAGCAATGTCAAACAAAGAAAGTGGCCCCGCATGCCTGAGCAGAACTGGAGCAGAGATGCAGAACAAGCAGCCAAACAACACTCCAATCGCCGGCTGGCTCCACTTACCGCCTCGCTCTGGACGCCATTGACACCGATTCCTTCGCACCGTTTCACACCGGTGGAGGTCTCAACGTTTGAGCCCTGCCTGGTGTCGACAGCTCTTTTAGCCTTGCTCAACTCCTCCATTAGCCTGTCGCGCTCGTCCTGGAGGCTGCCCATGGACCTGGAGAAGGCTGCCAGCTGCCTGCTGTGGGCGGAGTTCTCCAGGACGGCCTGGGTCAGATCTCTTTCTTTCTCTGACAAGGCCTTGGACAGTTGATCCAGTAACTTGTTCAGCTCGGCGTGGGAGTCTTTGCTTTCTAGGGCGTTTATTTTGAGGAGCAGCACGTCCCTCTGCTTGGCCAGCATGGCGAGGTCAGAGGAGGCGTCCTGCAGGCTACGCTCAACCTTGTTCAACGCGGCTCGAGTTTCTCGGAGCTCTTCGTCGTATCTGTTCCTCAGCGTCTTGAAGTCCTCAATGAGCTGATCTCGGTCGTCCTGCAGAGCCGCCATCGCTTTGCACAGGGACTCGTTTTGGAGCCTCGTGTTCCTGCTCCGGGTGTCAGATTCCGACAGCTTCTGCTGGAGCTGGAGCTGATCTTTTGCCAGTTCCGCCGCCCTTTGTTCGGCCGTCTCCCGCTCACGTCTCATCCCCTCCACTTCGCGCCCAAATGCGTCTATCTGACTCTTGCCTTTGTCCTTGGCTTCAGCCGACATTTGCTTTTTCTCTTTCTCCAGCAGCTGGATCTGCTCCTGAAGCCCGTCCGTCAGGGTTCTCTGTGAGAGAAGGTTCTGCTGCAGGTGGCTGCACTCGGCTGCTTTCACTGCCACGGCGTCTTGCAGATCAGCGATGACTCTGCCTTCGTTTGTTGCGCTTCTCTGATTTCTTAGAGTTAGAATCTCCGCTTCCTGTGTCGCCACGCGGTCTTTGAGCTGGGAAATTTCAGCTGCCAGGGCGCCGCTCTCCTCGTCTCTGCGTTGGATCTCCAGCCGAGTCTCTCTGTGCCGTTTCTCAGCAGCAGCTTTCTGGTGTTCCAGGTTCCGGATCACGTCCTGCTGCTTTTGGAGCAGCACCTTCAGCTGGTTGTCCTTCAGGGACAGAACTTGATTCAGATCTTCTCTGTAGCGAACCAGCTGTGCCCTGAGCATTGCGTTCTCAGAATTGAGATCATCCATTTGGTTCAACAGCTTCCGGATTTCCTGCTTCATGCCTTTGGAGACCAGGCGCTCCCCACTCGCGGCGCCGTCCTTTCCCCCCGTGGTTGCGAGAGTTCTTTGTTGTGAAATCAGTCGCTCCCGTTCGCTCTGTAAAGATGCCACTGACTCCTTGAACGACTCCATCTTGACCGCCGTCTGCTCTCTTTCCTGGGACGAGCGGTCCACCTGAACTTGTAAATGTCTGAGCTTGGCTTCCAGCCTCCTCAGCTCCTTCACAGCCGCTTCCCTCCGGTGGCCCAGTGACGCTAGCCTGTCCTCATACGCTGCTGCCTGGGAGCGATGATTAGCCTGGAGCTGTTGGATGTATCCTGACATCTGTCCATCTCTGCAGGACAGTAAGGAGGCGATTTCAGCGTCCTTGCTCTGGAGGAGCGTCTTCAGGTGCACCGTGATCCCCTCTAGTCTCTCCGAGTCAGCTTGCAGCCTGTCGTTCTGAGATCGTAACAGGAGCAGCTGAGCTTCGGCGTCCGCATTTATCTTCTCCGTGTGCTGCAGCTTCAGCTGCATTCGAGAAACCGCATCTTCTCCGTCAGACAGCTGCCGGTTTTGAACGTTTTTATCTTCTTCGAGTCTCTCAACATGATCGCTGAGGTCCTTGACCTGCGCGGCCATGAGCTCGGCGCTCTCAGACAGTTCGGCGTTGTCGGCGCTCAGGACGAACAGCTGCCTCTGTTGTGCCGCAGCAGCGACGGAGTACTCGTTGATGGTCCTCTCTAGTTTTAAATGAGTCACTCGCAGGTCGTTCATCTCCTTGTCTTTCACTCTCATGTCTTCGAGGAACCGTTTGATCACAAAACCCTGTTCGAGGAGCTGGTTGTCCTTCTCGTTCAAAGCCTTTTGGTAAAGGTGGTTCCAGAGGCTGGAGGCCTCTGCTCCTCCGGGGCTGGAGGACAAAGCAGACAGCTTGGCTTCATTCGTCTTCATGGCTCGTTTTAGAGCATTCATTTCTCCATCCTTAGAGTCCAACTGACGCTTCAGCTCATCAACTTTTTTACTTTCTCCATCCTTAGAGAGGATCAGCTCCTCGATCTGCTGCTGGAACACAAACTCTTTGTGAACGTGAGAGTCTGTCTTCTGCACCGGCTGGGTCTCCTGCAGGACCTGGTTGTCAGGCCTCCTGCTTGATTGGGAGACGTGTGAAGCCATCTGGTCCCTTTCGGACTCGACACTGAGGAGTTTTTCTTTGGCCTGTTGGAGGAGATCCCTCTGCACAGACAGCTCAGCTTCAGCTCGGCCACATTTCTGCTGTAAAGCCGACAGTTCTTCTGAGCTCTTCTTCAGTTCCCTTTTCAGCTCTTCTGCAACTGCCTGAGAGCTCTTTGAAGAGCTCTCCAGTTCTAAAATCACTTCCTGGTATCTGATGCAGTTCTGCTGCAGCTGATTGATCTCCTGATGCTTTTCCTTGAGTAGCTCTTGCAACTCTTTGTTCACGTTTTTGGAACCGTCGTTGCCTCTCTGGACCGTCTTGAGCTTCCCCTCGAACTCTCGCACTAACCTGAGCTGCTCTTCTTCTTTCTCTTGGCGAACTTGGTTGTTCATGTCTTTAGTTGCTGCCAGTTGAGAGCTCAACTCCATCTTTTGAGCTTGCAGAAGAGCGATGGACTCTGTTAGCTCATCGATCTTCTCAGAGTTTCTAAGGGCGACGGTTTCCAAATATTCGTTTTCATTTTTGACTTTGTCTGAAATCTCCTGGACATTTTCCAGCTCCTCCTGCAGGAGAGACTTGTCGTCCTCCAAGATTCTCACCTTCTCATTCAGGCTGACGGTCTCTTGGCTGTGCCCGCTGATGACGTCTCTGAGCTCTTGGATGACGACGTCCTTCTTTCCCAGCTGCAATTCGTGATCATTTTGCATCTTCTCAAGTTGCTGGCAAAGGCTTTGCTTCTCTTTCTGTAGCGAGTTGTTGACTTCCATCTGCGCACCAAGTTCTGATGTCTGGGTCTCCATCTGTGCCGTCAGTGAATTACTCAGGCCGAGTGCCTCGTCCAGTTTGAGCTGCACGCTGCTCGTGTATGTTTTTGATTCCGTGCTGGCTTTCTCCAAAGTGTAGGTAGCTTCTTCAAGCTTTGCTGCCATTTCCTTGTTTTCGGAATGTAACTCGGAGAGTTTCTCATCAAGTTCCTCTGAAGACGCTTTGAGTTTGCAGATCTCTGCCTCGAGCTGCCGGTTTCTGTCGGTCAGCTCAGACACCTCAGTTCTGTGGTTTTCTGTCAGCTCCGTCAGCTCTCTTCTAGTATTCCGGTTCTCCTCCTCCAACTCTTCGACCTTACACAGCTTTTCCTTTGAAAACTTGCGCATCTTCTCTTTGATTCCTTCCTGTTCTTCCTCCAGTTTCGCCACCTGCTTCTCCAGCACGTCCCTCTCAGCCTCTAGATGATGGGCCTTCTTGATGGCTTCCTGTCGGTCTCTCTTGGTAGCCTCCAAAACTTGCCTCATCTTTTCCATTTCGCTGCTGATGTTTTCATAGGACTGAAGAAGGGACTCGTACTCCTGTTTCAGTTCAGCGTGTTTTGATTTCCACTTTGACAGCTCGTCAGTCTGGGAGTCTTTGAGAGATTCAAGCTGACAGGAAAAGGCTTCTTTTTGCTGGGTGATGTTCTCTATGGTGAGTTTTAAGCTGTCACAGGCTGCCGACAGACTGTGATTATCACTGAGAAGCTGATCGACCTCACCTCTGAGCCTGTCCTTGTCTCTGCTCGCAGAAGACGCAGAGCTTTCCAGCTCCATATTTTGCCGTTTTATCTCCTCCAGAGCAGCTTCTAGAGATGAGAACTCCAGTTCTTTGGCTCGCTCTTTATCTGCCTGCCTTTTTATATCCTGCTTCAGTGCCGAATTCTCTTTTATTAGTTCTTTTCTGGAAAGTAACGCTGCTTGGAGCTTCCTAGTTAAAGCGGCAATTTTGCTTTGATTGTCTTGATCGTTTACTGTGCCGTTGTGCTGTGATCTCTGGAGCTCCGCAGCCTCGGTTTTCACCCGCTCCATCGACGCTTCGTGCGCTCCGATCTGCTGCTGGAGCTGCAGCTCCAGCGCAGCGATGAGCTCCTCCTTCTCTGAAAGTTGGGCCTTCGACATCAAAAAGGCTTCTTCTCTTTCCTTGAGTTTGATCTGTAAGTTTTCGTGTCGCTGGCAGGAGAAACACGGCCCGTCCTGGTCATCTCGCCGAGTTTTACAAACCGCACACGTCTTGTCTTTGGCAAACTCTGCCAGTTTCTTGTTCGCTGAGCTTATTTCATCCTTCAGCTCACTGATTAATGCCGTGGCCTCAGCTTGTTCCCGTTTCAACACATCCAAACTTCTTTGTTTTTCAGCACACTGCAGTCGGGCCTCCTCCAGCGCTGCAGCTGTCTCCGTATGGTGCTGCAGCGCAGACTCGAGGAGGTTCAGCCGAGACTCCAAAGCGTCTTTTTCACTTATTAAAACGTGTTTCTCCTGCTGCACCCTCAGCTCGAAGGCTTTGAGCGCGTCCCGACGTTCCTCCGCCTGATCCGTTTTCTCCTTAATTTCAGCCTGAGCTTCCTCCAAGTGCTTCTCTGCAGTGAGAAGTTTTGATTTCAACGCTTCGGCTCCTTGTTCTCCGACTGTCAGAGCTTCATCTTTACTCGCCAGCTCCTCGTACATCTTTCCAATTTGAGACTTCAAGTTTTCGAGTTCCATTTGCAAATTTGGCAGCGACTGAGACTGAATCTCTCTCTCACCCATAGTTTTCTTTAAGTCTTGAAGACTTTTATCTCTCTCCTGCATGAGTTGTTTCAACGAAGCCAGCTCATCCTGATCGGATAAAGATGTTTTATTGAGTTCCTCCACTTCCTTAACCTTCTTCTCAAAGTTGAACTGAAGAGCATTCAGGTCATTTGTCTGCTGACGCTGCTGTTCTAGGAGGGCCTGGTATTCTTCTTTCAGCTCCGTCAACTCCTGCGTCAGTTTCTTCTCACGTTCGTGAGCTTTCTTCGTGGTCTCTTTGCGCGCTAACAGAGCAGCATGAACCTTTTTCTCCAGCTTTGTCTTTTCATGCGTCACCTGAGCGAGCTCTTTTTCCGCCTCCTCCACCGCAGCAGAAGCGGTGGAGGACGCGTTCTGGATTTCTTTTTGAAGCTGCTCTAATTTCTGCATCCAGTCTTTCCTTTCCTGTTCGGCAGCTGCGTCTTTCTCAGCGGCGCCGGCCTGCAGCTGCTCCAGCAGGAAGCTTTTCTCCGTCAGTGTTTGCAAAGTCTGTGATAAACGCTGTTCTTTCTCATTTAAGGTGGATTCCAATAATTGTTTTTCTGACTGGAGCCGTTCGCTTTGTGCTTTCTGTTCTGTTATCTGTCCCTCGGTCTCTAGATTTCCTTTTCTGAGATCAGAAATGTGCTGTTCGTGGCGCTCAGCAGCGGCTCGAGCTTGATCTGCTGCTTCCTTCAGCTGCTCCTGCAGACGTAAAACCTCGGCATTCTCCTCCGTTTGGGCCTCGTATTGTTCGACTTTTCTCAGCAGCTCCTTCCTGACCAGGAGAGCGGCCTGAAGCTTCCTCTTGGTCGCGTCTTTTTCTTTAGTCGCCGTGACCAGTTGACTTGTCAGTGCGTCTTTTTCCTGAATCAAGTCAGATTTTTGAGACGTTGCCGCCTCGAGTTCAGCCTGAAGACGTGAAAGCTGCTCGTGCAACTGCTGCGAAATCTCCTCGAACCTCTTTGCAGACGTTGCGTGCTCCTGCTCCAAGCTTTGCAGCTGCCCAACCACAGCGCTGTTTTCTTCTCGGGTTTTTATTCTTTCGTTTGCTGCGGATTCCATAACCTGAGCGATGGAGGCGTCCTTGTCCAGCAGCTGCTGGCTCAGATCAGCCAGAAGCAGCAGCTGCTGGCTGATCTGAATGTTCATACGACCGATTTGGTCGCCTTTTTCTCGCAGTTCAGAGTTTAAACACGAGAGTGTGACAGCAGCATCCTTTGCCCTCTCTACCTCGGCACTGAGCTGACTTTGGAGCTGTTCAACCTTTGTTTGCAGAAGAGCAGTCTGGTGATCTTTCTCATCGCTACATCGCTCTCCTTCGTGGAGCATTTGTTCTGTTCTTTTTAAGTGCGCAACAGTTTGATTTAAGTCACTATTCAGAGTATCGACTTCACCCTGATGGCTTGCTTCTAACCGTGTAATCATGTTCTGTAGAGACACCTGTTCGTCACTTAAAGCAGGTGACCTCTCACCTGGTGCACAAATGGAAAAACCTCTCTTCTGTAGAAGAGTGTGTAACTGGTGTTGTGCAGCATTTAGAGCCTCTTTTAAACGACTGTTTTCAAACTCCTTCTCCTGCACGGACGCCAACACCTTCTCTAGCTGAACCCTGGACACCGAGGCCTCCAGCTCTTTGGCACTCAGCTGATCTGAACCCTGCCTGATCGCCGAAGACGCCAGAGCCAGTTTCTCCTGCAAACCATCCAAGTCTTGCTTCAAAGCATCAACTTTAATGTCTTTGGATTTCATTTCATTTTCAACACTTTTCAATTGTTCTACAAGTAGATTCTTTTCCTGTTTCTCTCTGTCCAGAACAAACAGCCACTCTCTCTCAGAGTCCTGCAGAACTTGCTCTACCTTTTGAAGATTTTCTTTTAACTGACAAAGCTCTTGATCTTGGACACTAACCTTGGTTTGGATGCCATCTCTCTCTGACGTCACTCTCTCCATCATTTCTTTCAAGCTGCTGCACTCTTCCTCCATTTGAAGCCGCATTTGATGGCATCTATTCTCCAGCTCTTTCTTCTCTGCCAGGGATTTGCTAAATTCCTCTTTCAAATGTGCATTTTCACAGCTGACGGCAGTTAGAAGCTTCCGGTTCTCTTCTTTGGATAAAGCGATCTCCTCTTTTAACCTCTGATTTACTTCCTCAAGCTTCTGCATCTCTGAAACCAGCTGAGATGTGTTTTTGTTCTGCAAGCTGTACTGACTATTGATAGCATGAAGAGCCATTTCTCTCTGCTCCAGGTTCTCTGTCAGAACATTCAACTGTGTAGCAACCTGAAGATACTGGGATTTGAGCTTTTCTATTTCAACAGTCAGCAGGGAGACATTTGCTTGGTGAGAGACCAAAGCTTCATCCTTTTCCTTTGAAAGCTTTGCGTTCAGGTCTTCTGCTTCCTCCAGTTTCTGACAGACTGCAGAGAGCTCACTCCTCAGTGTTTCTGTGGTGCTGCTTGCCCTTTCGCGTTGCCTAGCTGAGTCATCCAGCAGCTTCTGGAGGCCGGACACCTCATCCATCCTTTGGGATAGCTGTCGTCTAGCATCTTGCAGCTCCTCTAAGTTGGCTGCGTATTTCTCTCTTAGGTTGTTGAAGGCACTTTGTGTTTCTTCTGCAGACTTCTTAAGGTGTTCAGAGTCTGTGGAAAGCGAGTGAAGTTGACTCTGCAGCTGCGACACCAACTCTGCGCTTTCCGTGAACTGAGTTTTGAAGAGCAACGCCTCATCTGCTCTTCTCTGAACGTCCTGAAGGCATTTAAATTGGTCCGAGAGGGCCACATCCTTCTGCCCCAGAACCCGTTTTAGATCTTCCACTTCCGATGTCTGGGCTTGGAGGGTGTTATTGAGCTTTTCGACGGACTCTTCCAGGTGGAAAACTTTTTCTTTCAGGCTGCTGCACTCGACCTCCTTGGCCTGTAGATTTGTCCCGAGTGTTTGATCGGCAGCAGCAGACTGACTTTGCCATTCGAGGCTCAACTCTTCTTTCTGCTTCAGACTGTGTTGCAGAGTGGACACTTCTAAACCCGAACTGTCTACTTGATCTCTGAGCCTGCAGACAGAATCCTCGAGGTCGGATATTTTTGCACTTTGACCAACAGCGTCATCAGTCTTCTGCTTCAGCATCTTGTCCAGCTCAGCCATGGAGTCATTAAGCTGCTGGACCAAAGTATCCTTTTGTCGCAGGGCTTCATCTTTCTCTTGCAGGATCCCCTGCAGCCTCTCCAGGCCCGAACATTCCGTTTTCAGGCGTGTCACTTCCTCCTGTGACCTGGCCAGCGCTGTCACAGTTTTCTGTAGCTCCGATTTGAATGCTGCACTCTGCTCCTTCAGAGCCTGAGCGTCATCAGTTAAATCCGTCGCCTCTGCGTTCCTCTGCTCCAGCTCTCGTGTTAGCAGACGGTGTTCATCTGCCAGTTTCTGAACTCTGACCTCCATCTCTCGTGCTCTTTCGTTGGCCTCGCCCAGCTGACTGCTGAGCAAAACCACAGACTGGGTTTGTTTATTCAGTTCGTCTCTGCTCATCTGAAACTCTTCCTCTCTTTGTTGTAGCTGCAGTTTTGCCTCAGCACAGTCTCCCCTCACAGTCTCCAACTCAGCCTGCAGCTGAGACACGACACTTTTCTCTCGGCTAATTTCCCTCTGATAAACCTGCCGCTCCTCTGCTCCCTGCTGAATCAGAGCATCTTTCTCCATAATCCCTGACCTGAGGACAGACTCCTGTTCCTGAAGCACCCGGATGGCATCATGAAGTTGCAAAAGCTCATTTTGCTTATCTTCCAGCTGAGACCGCTGCTCCAACGCTGTTTGTTCCTTCTGAGTAAACATCTCTGTGAGTTCAGCGACCTGTTTTTTCAAGCCATCGGCTTCTTCCCTCAGATTCTGGAGCCATCCTTCTTTTTCCTTCAAGACTTTTGAGAGAGCTTCACATTCGTTTGTTTTCTGTAACAAACCCGCAGAGTTCGACTGTTCACTCTCCTGAAGAACCTTTTTGAATCCGTCTGCTGCGGTTGCAAGCTCCTCCTTTTCCTTCAACAACCTATCAATTGCTTGCCTGTCCTCTGAGATCTTCTTTTCAAGCCCAGAAAGAAGTTCTTGAAGTGAGCTTTTGTCAGCATTCAGCTCAGAAACCGCCTTCTCCTTCTGTGCCAACTCCTCCTGTAATCTCTGATTATTTTCTGTCAGGATGTTCACTGTAGCACTGAAGCTGCTGTTCTGCTCAAGAGCTTTCTCCAGCTGTCCATTAAGGTCCAAGAGAACCTGTGAATGATGAGCAAGCTCCTTTTCTTTCGATTCACAGGCAGCGCGGAGCTGGTGGTTTTCCTCCGTCGCTGCCTGAATGTGGCTCTGCAGTTTCACCACCTCCCCCCGTCTCAGCTCAGCATCAGATTCCAGCTCTCTGGCATTTCCCTCCAGGACGCCGATCTGTTCAGTCAAACTCTTGATGGTCTCGTTTGTGACATTCAGCTCCTCTTTGTGTTTTTGGCACTGGTGTTTGACATTTCTTAACGTCTCTTCTCCGTTTTTTATCTGCTGGCACACCTGTGAGTGTTGCTCTCGAAGCGACTCGGCTTCTGCTTGCAGACTGCAAACAGTGATTTTGTGATTACTAGCTTCACTCTTCAAACACTGGTTCTCTTTCCAAACTTCCTCCTTCTCCCTGAGCTGACTCTTCAGGCTGCTTTCCTCTTCCTGAAGCTGCATTAGCCGTTTCTGCTGGGCTTCCATTGTCATTTGGAGGTTTCCGAGAGTCCCGTCTTTTCCCGCCACGTCACTCTGCAGCTGATCCACCTTGGAAGTCAAGCTCTGCACGCGCCCCTGTAGCTGTGCCACCTTCTCCCCCTCCTCCCTGAGGGAGCGCTGCAGCCGATTGCATTCATTTGTTTTTTCCAGCAGGATTTCCGAACTGGAGTGCGAGCTTTGCTCCATGACTCTGCTCAGCTCACTATTCTGAAGAGTCAGCTCCTCTTTGTCCTTCTGCAGCGCTTCGATGACGGTGCTGTTTTGTGAAACCTGTCTTTCCAACACAGAAACTTCGTCTCGCAAAGATTCTTTTTCACATCTAAGTTCTGAAATTGTGATTTGACTATCACTTAACTCCTGTTGGAGTCTTGCTGCCTCTGCTGAAAGCTGCTGTACCTGATTCTGATAGGAAGCATTAGAGTCAAGGGCAGATGTGACCTGCTCCTTCAGCTGATGGACATTCTGTTTCTGCATCTCAAACTCCCCAGTCAGAGCCTCCAGGTTTTCTTGCAGCTGCTTTTTCTCGTTTTTCAAGCTGTTTAAAAGGTTTTGGAGGTTGGAAATGTTTTCAGATTTGCTTTGAAGGTCGCTGCTCATCTTCTCCCTTTCTGAATCCCTTGTTTTTAATGCATCCTCGAATCTCTGCCTCTCCTCCTCCACCTGGGCCCCAGCTTCTTTCAACTGGATTTCCAGTGATGCTATGATTTGCTCTTTCTCTTTCATTTCCCCTCTAATGATGTCTTCAGTGCGTGTTTGCTCCTCTAACTGCTGGGACACCACATGCATTTCATTTCTGTATTTTTCCACCTGGGAACAAAGTCTGTTTTGCTCATCTTTAGAAGATTTGAGCTCTTTCTCAAATGACTGTTCTTTATTACTGAACTGCTGCTGGAGCTCTAAAGCCTCCTGGAGCTTCTGGGCAGATGACATCAGCTGTTCCTTCAGGGACGCGATGTGCATTTCACATTCAGAGAGATGATGACAATGACTCTGCAGCTGTTTCTGAATCTCCCCCCGAAGCTCCTGGATAGCCTTCTTGTCGTCGTCAGCTTGCTTCACCAATGTTTCAACTTCAGCTGTTTTTGAGTCTCTGAGGTCTCTGGCCTTCAGCAGCTCCATCTCAGTGTCCTTCAGGTTCTCCATCAACTCAGTGATCTTGCTTTCCAGGGTCCGCTGGTCCGAGTTCTGCGACTCCCTCAGGATACTGACCTCCCGTTCAGCCTTACTCAGAGCATTTTCTACTTGAATCAGGTTGTCCTCTTTCATTTTAAGGTCTTGTTTTAGTGCGATGAGCTGCTCTGTATATTCTGAGATGTTCCCAGAAAGAACAGATATCTCTTTGTCCTTTTCCAGCAGGACATCTTTAAGACTGTCTATCTCCCTCTCACAGCTTTGAAGGTCATGAATGAGCTGGGCTCGCTCTTCCAAGTAGGCAGTGTTTAGTTTGTCCAGCTCCTCGTTTGTCTGATCCACTTCTGTTTGCAGTGTGTCTATGGTGACTTCCTGCTTCTGTGTCTGAGAAAGGAAGATGAAATACAATGCTGGTGAATTGACTGTGATGAGACAGCAAGTTTTGTTTTGACCTGTGATGACAGGAACGCACCTTCTCCTTCAGCAGACTCAGCTTCTGCGTGAGGTCGGCTACTTCTGATTTTAACTCGCCACATTGTTTTTCTGAGCCGCTGCATTTCTGAGAGATGTTCTCAAGCTGGACAGAAAAAAACAAAACAACAAAGTATTAGTAAATGTTGACATGGAACTCACAAAAAAAACAGCACACTTACAGATTGCTCAGTCTGAAGGAGCTTGTCCGACACCTCTTTGAACTGGGTTTCTTTTAGGCTCAGAGACTCTCGGAGGCTGCTGACTAGCTCCAGTTTCTCAGATGTTTTGGCCAACGTGTTTTCCTTCTCCACGAGGGAACTTTCCAGCGACTCCTGCATGTCACTCAGCCTGAAGGAACCAATTAAACAGCGAGTTTAATTACGACTTCTACATAATGAGAAATGAAAGGCAGTTACTTTAAAAGGCAACAACCATCTGTGTGTGGGAGGAACAGGCAGATGCCTCCAGTTGTTTAATGACAATGTAATTTGTGTTCTTTTTCTGTTGGATTGCATAAACACGAGGGATCGGGCGACATCTGACTGGGATCGTGACAGAGTTTAAAAGCATTTTCCTGCTACTTGACATGAAAATTTGATCAAAATTCTCAAGTGATAAAAAGACAATAAAAAAACATGAATAATGGAAATTGGGAGAAGCAAGCACCATCTATAATTTATCATATATTTGAGTATACACTTCGGAAATGTGCTACAAATTTAAAAATCAGGAAGTAAAAACTAAGTAAACTATCTAAAACTAACCTGACAGGACTATTAAAAGCTCAAAAGTGTTTTTTAGATGGAGCATAAATAAATCATCAGGTGTATGAGATGAGAGAAATGATGGATAACGGCCTCTTGCCCAAAGGCATCTGGGATTGGCTCCAGCCCCACTGTGACCCCCGTAAGGGAGAAGCAATAGAAAAGGACGGAGGGATGAAGGTACCCTTGGAGCTGCTCATTGAGGCTGGTCACCAGCAGCTGATGTTTCTCTGCGTCTCTGCTCTGCTGATGTCGAACGCTGGCAAGTTGGCTCTGCAGTTTCTCTAACTCATTCTGTCATTGCAGAGAAACAGACCAATGTGCAGGGATTAGACTCTTAAACAACAAGACAACGACAACCTGCCCACAGACAGAGACAGACAGATGGGATTTATCAGTGCTGTTGTCGAAATCACCGTCAGAACATCAGAAACTCCGTCACCATCCTGACAAGGACCGTTTGTCTACACGACCAGTGAGTATTAACATGCACACCACTCTGTTAGCCGGCACCGCCAGAGACTGTGCTCTCCAGCGCACACAAACACACACACAGACCCAACACACCTGAGAGACCCAAAACGGCTGCTCATCTTCATCTACATCAAACGTCACCTGTGTTAGAAGGCTTTGTTACAACATCCTTCTCCTCGGGAGGGGAAACATGCAAGTCGCTCATCATACGCATCAGTAAGTTTGTTATATTTCCAGACTGAGGGGGAAGATTGCATGAAAGCTGCCCCGGACAAGCCCTGGAAGGTTACCTGTAAAGTCTCAACACGAGCCTGAAGCTGCAAGCGGTCCTCCAGGTCTTGGCAGCGCTCCTCCAGGCTTAGAATCTGCTCCTGCAGTTGATTCCTTTCGAGCTCCAGCTCCTCCACAACAGACCTCAAACCATCTGGGCTCCCCGTGAGACAAAGAGGCATTAGAGAGACAGCTCCGACTTTCTCAGGATCTTTTATGAACACATCAAACTTCTAATCAGTCACTATTAACGGGGATTTCCTGCACAGATGTTTTGCAGTAAAAAGCCCACGTGGGAATCGATTCTATCTCCTATTAGTTGTCAGAATAAACAGCAAAGGTTTGAGAAGAAAGCAGAAGATGCAGAGCAGGAGTCCCCATCAGAATCAAAGGGACTTTTATGGATTTCCTGTTCTGCGCACATTCATCCGCACAGAGTCAGTGGAAGGAAGCTACAAGGAGCTATTTAAATACCGTTTTCACGTATTCAACATTAACTAGCAGCAGTGCAAGGGCTGTGAATATGAAGGAAGTGAAGACTCTACACCCACTCTTAAAAAGCACACTGGCAGGTTCGCTTTGAAGAATTAAGCTTTACAGAACTACTTTGTCAAGACAATCATCTAGCGTATTTTCGGGTTTCGCTACAACCAAAGGCTGAAGACAAAGAAGGCGCAATAAAAGGAAAAGGAAAGAATAGAGCATGCCAAGAGCGGAAATAAAATAAATGAACTTACCACAGATTGCTCACACATTTACATGATGACAAAAATATTCTGAGGCATAACCCCAACAAACACTAGCCAGCTTCAACCAGCATGCACATGTCCAAAGAAAATACTGAAAACTGGTGGAAAAGCATGTCAATGAAGGATGGAACTCTGGTCTTCAGTTATTTTAGCAGGCAATATTGTTAACCTGGCTGATTTCCCAGGTTGGAGAAAGGCCCAACGCGGACCACTCAGAAGTGACACGGACACGCCGGGTTAGATTAAACATTACAACAACAGATCAACAGCCACAACTTAACACGTCTGTTATGGGGAAAATAAATTTCCTGAATGTGGAGATGACAGCGTGCATGCCGGCTTGAACCGTCTAGAGGGTGTCACACCTGTGTCAGGAGTACTGTGCTCAGGCCACCAACCTCCCATGTTCTCTCCCTCCATCGGGGTGGTGCTCTCAGAGGTGCTCCGAGGGTCCTGGAACTGAGACTGCCCGTCAAACTCAAAGTCCTCCTGGAGGTCACACAGACGGAGGTTTAGCGTGGACAAAAAGCTCAATTTAAGCTTTCAACACGGAAAAGAAAACTATTGCTTTAAAGAGATAAAGGCATCCTGAGAGACTGGACTCTGCTTACTCCGATAACCCCACAGAGGAAACAGTAGAACAGGGAGAACTTATTGAGTTCAATTCCAGTTTTGGGGATCTGTCTCATTGGCAAGAGCCACAAGGAAACATCAACCTATTGGCACATCAATTATGATCTCACAAGATCCCAGTCGAGAACTAGTCCTATCAGTTATAGCATATAAACAAGAGAATTATAGCCAACACCAAGTTTTTATTATGTCATTGATATTTCCTGACGTCCTCTAATTGGCACTTTGAAATTTTGTCTCTTCCATTGTTTTATTGTATGACTTGGTGTCCCTCTCCTGTAATGGGAGGTTTAGTTACAGACTGCCTTATTGTGCTTCGTGCCTCATAATTTACAACAGATGTCTAACAAAAGAGCTGATATTCAACAATGGCAACAAAAACAACCCATTACAAAGAAAATGGCTTAAAAAGAAAAATCTACAAATCTATTTACTAATTGTTCTGAAGGTCACTGAAATGATGGCCGACATTTAAGGCAGATCCACAATACTTCATGAGCTTTACCATCTACAGGTAGACCACATGTACGTGCCTGTACTGGGGACCACCCACCTGTAGGCTTCGTTGGGACGGAGCTGCCGGCTTCTTGGCCCTGTGCTGGCCGAGCCCCCTCGCTTGAGCAAGCTCCTCCTCCAACTCCTGCTGTCGAGTTTCCAGTGCTGAATCGGAGCAGCCAGGAAAGAACCAGTCATCCTCAATCAGTTTTGTGCCACAGGGAAAAGGGGGATGTAGGTTTGATTGAGAGATGTATCGATGAATGGAACGCAGGGACCAGCAGGACAGAGTGAAGGCGGAGTGAAAGGAGACGGGACTGAGCGGGCGCAGAGGGGTGGGACATGGCATGATGAAGAGGGAGGTGAGGCACTTTACACACTATACACACACGCTGCAACACAGGAAATGTCTCATCCAGAATAGAGCGATGATGGAGAAAGGTGGAGACTGAAGAATTCTGTGAAATCTGGACATGTTTGCACTTTTATGTCTGCAGAAGACAGCAGAGGAGCACGTCAGGAGCGACACTGTGTTCAGAGCCATGCACAGCTGAACTGCAGGGTAAAGAAAAGCATTCAAACACTGGCAAAAGCAAATAAAAGTGCCTGTGGGGGCGTAGAAGAACCTCGAATTTAAAGATTCGTTTGTTCTGCAGCAGAGGGGAGCACGGGACAAGATCTGAGGGGCTTCCCTCAGTGGATCAGGCTTTTCTTTCATTTAGCAGGAAAGATGCAAGCAGGTGACACCAAATGGAAAAATATAGGATGTTCCCATCTGTTTTGTGACAACAAGCTGATTTAAAGCTGGAGCGGCAGCTCAAAGCAAAGGTGGAGCAGAGGAAGAGGAGGAGTTAAGAAGATGAAGCTGTGTTCAGAGTGAGCTCAGTGGGCCAGCAGCAGCAGCAGAGGCAGCTTGAATCTTGTGCTGCGATTCTAATCAACTGGAAACAAAACTGAAACTGCCTCCATTTCTGTGCCAACACAACTGCAACAGTGAGGAACACATTAGAACATGCAGCAGAAGAGCTCGCAAAAGGTTTAGACACAGGAGAAATCCCAAATATCAACAGGCAAGAGTCAGGCAAACAAGCCAGGTCGCAGGTAGTCCTCCAGACTGTTCCACAACAGCAGCTTCAGTGATTAAACGTGTTACTGCTCATCTCTGAGATGCAGATGTGCTGCTCACCTCAAGACTGCAGCGTTCAGGCTGAAGCAGCATTTTTACTCTGATTGTCTGTTTAGCCATGTAGCTGAAATGCGTGTTTGATTTTCCTTATTTAACGTGTTAAGTTAGTAATTAATTGAAATTTTCAAACATCAGATTTGCAGATTGTTCTAATAAATTAAGCAGATATCCAGAGAGCCAACTACTTATGCTCAATCCAGTCTGCGACAGCACAGTCTGAAGGTGTTAGCCTCATTTTAAATGACTTTGAGGAGAATTATTCTTTTATGAAAAACATTACAGTCGCTACGGTTAGTGCAACACAAACCCTCCAACCACAAATCAGAAACGACTATGTTGACAATGATAAATTAAAAGATTGATAACAGAAGGATGGGGGGAACAGACAGAAGGACAGAATGATTTGGAAGACAAGCTTACAAGGAACTCAGGAGATGGAGGAGAAAACCAAAAGATTCTACACGTGCAGCCGGCTGCTGTACTGCCGGCAGCTCACCCAGTTAAACCAGCAGGGAGCTGCAGGAAGTACAGCCTAATCAGGCTGCAACGCAGGGACGGAGGAGCCTGCGTGCACAAAACTGATGGGAAACTGTTCTGATTGGCTGCTCCCATCCCTGGAGCAGGGGCTGGAGGGGGCGGAGTGAGGGGAGGGCGAAGGTCCGTGAGATGGGAGGCAACGTGGAGCAAACGCTCCCCGTTAATGGTGAGGGGAAAAAATGAAGAGACAGACAGTAACGTTCAGTCAGACAGCAGCTGACAGTCAGTCACCATACACTCGTGCACGCTGACGCTAAAGGCTGGTGGTAGTGAGTGTTGCAGCTGCTCTACCAGCAGTTACGGCTACTTGTGGTAGTTGCGCTTCCTGTTTACAATACTTTTAAAACATCTGTAGTAGGATTCCGGATGTGTTTAAAGATATAGGAATTCAATAAACAACATTAAATAACAGATTTGTGTATTTTAAGCAGTGTTAGTTGAGCATCAGGCGACAGTAGGACACACCCGGTCCGTGTGGTTTTCCCTTTCATCTATAGACTCCGCCTCTGTTGATGCTATGACTCCGCCCAGCAGCAGTCTTACCCTCTCTCTCCTCCTCCATGTGGCTGATGCGCAAGGCCATGGCGGCCTTCTCCTCCTTGGCTCGCTCTCTGGCGGTGGCGGCCTCGGCGACCATCTCCTGCCACTCCAACACCTGACTCTGAGCGTCGTCGGCACTGCCCGACTCGCTGGCCTGTCAGCAGACAGGAGAACCCGAGTTACGCACTAAGATGAGTCCATTCATGCATTTACAGTGCGTCCGACTTGTTTTTGTGGACTGAAACCTGAGGGCCCGGACCTGAGATGCAGCCCTCTTGGTGAACTGCTCCAGGTCTGCCTGAAGTGTCCGCTGCTGCTCCTCGTATGCCGCCAACTTAGCCTGCAGCATTTCTGTCAGAACACCACAGGAGGGCGAGATGAAGGGGAGAAATGCAAACGTGCTGCGTTCTAGTCGGGGTCGTCATTTACCGTTCTTTGCTTGGAGCTCGTCGTATTGCTCCAGTTTGCAAAGGTTTTCTTCTCTCTCCTCCTCCAGCGCTGTGATACGACTCTGCAGAGAAATTAGGTCCAGGTGGGCATCGCCCGCCTGGGAAAGTGACGGTGAGTTAGGACTGAATGGTTTTATGCTTTTACGTTGACACAATTAATAACGGCTGTTATTAATCAACCTGGATTTTCTTTAACTCCTCCTCCAACTGTCTGATTCTGGACTTCGACCAGGCCTTCATTTTCAGGAATTTGGCCTCTGACCTGCTGGCGTCTTCTGTTTTCTGCTTTGCTTGTGCTACGGACAAAAAATGGGAAGAAATTCTGAAATCAATGGTGAGATTTATTTATTTTTTATTAGTGGGCGCAACATGTACAGCCATCAGGTGTTGCTTTGCTCATGAGCGGAGCATCGCTGGACACTGCAGCAGATCCAGACCTTCTGTCAGCCTCGTGAGCACAAAGGAATGAGGAAAACACTGATAACAAACAATGTCTTTCAACAGGTTTTTAAACAGTTGTGTGACGCAGTTGTGTGGCTGCAGCTCCATTCACCATGTTTCACACGCATAAGGTAAGAAAGTTAAAAGCAAAGCTGAAGATCTGAAGTTCCTTGAGAACAGTGAGACTGGTAAACACTGACCTTCCAGCTCAGCTATTCTCTGGACAGAAGCTGCATCCACGGGAGCCCTTTCGCTTCCCGAGGCCTCTCGGCTGGTGGACGGTGCAGCCACAGTCGCCCTCCTCAGCTCCTCCATCTGCCCCAGGAGCTCCTGCTGCGTCTGGGCCAGCTGGGCCTGATGCTGCTCGCTCAGACGCTGAATCTCAGCACGCTGCTTCTCCATCATGTCGCGTAGCTGCGCACGCATCACATGCTTCTCTGCCTCCATCTTGGCCTCCAGGCTCTCGCGTTCCACTTGTAGCCGGCGCAGACGTTCCATTAGATCCTGTGGTGAGACATGACAAAACCCACTCAGGCTTAATGCGAGAACACCACCTTATTCCTGAACTGATGAAAGGACTGGTTTGATGGACTCATCAATCACTGAGAACTAACATTGTGGACCAGCAGAGGACAGTAAAAACACATTCAATACTTCTGTTTCCTTTCTGCCCATTTTGTATAGTGAACAGCGTTTGGATTACAGCAGCTCCCCTTAGGATGAATAGCTGTGATTCCAAATCCTCTTCTAAAAGTCCATAACATACCTGCAGGTTTTGGAGACCATCACAACACACCAACCCGAGGAAAGCGGCATTTGTGTTCAGTAATGCTGACCTTTATCTGCTGGTCCCTGCCATCCACCTCCCCCTGCAGAACATTGATGACTTGCGTTTTTCCCAGCAGCACCTCCTCCTTCTCGTGGAGCTTCTGCTTCAGGGCCTTCAGAAGCTGAAGAGGAGGTGATGAAGGTATGACAGACAATCAACACTTGAACATTCAAGGCTAAGCATGGTTTATAATTCTAAATCAGACAATATTTGTGCTTCATACAACTGTACAACATTTTACTGCCACACTGTTTAAAGAAGATTGTGTAAACAAGTACTAACATAATTTCTTTACTCTTCTAATCGGTATTTTAGATTTTCTCATTTATATCTCTTAAATTTCTTTCGGGAAGAACAGGATCATTAGGCAAAGGTCACTACCTGCTCCAGATCTGCACTGGCATCAGACTTAGCAGCTAATTTGAAGAGTTCTTGTTCGTGCATCTGGCTGACCTCCATCAGCTGGTTATCCTTCTGAATAATGATGTCTTTGAACGTCTGGATCTACACACACCCGAACAAGATCACAGGTCAGGAAAATAACAGACAACAGCAAAAAGGCTCAACTGAGCACTTAAACCCACGTTCTCTTTGTACATGATCTCCTTCCGTGTGTACTGCTCCTTCTCTGTGACCAGGAGCTCCTTCAGGCTCTCCGACTGCTCCTGCAGCAGACTGTAACGCTCCTCCGATTCCCCCACCTTCCGGGTCAGACTCTGAACCAGCAGCTGCAACTCCTGCACCGCCCCGCTGGCCTCTGAGGTCTGTGGGGAAAGCACAAGGACTCAGTAAAACAAAAGATGTTGACTCTTGATTGACATCATCTTCTCTGTAATGCTGCAGGTGTTGAGTCCACACTGAGACCTGTGCAGGTGCAGGCGTGAAGCTCTGATCTCCTGACAGCGCTGTTTGCAGGTGGACAATGTAAGCCTCTTTTTCAGTCAGCTTCCTGTCTCTCTCTATCAGCATAGCATCCATTTCTTCGCCTCGCAGCCGCTGTGACTCTACCTCCTTCCTCTGTGGTAAAATTGTCAGAAAGACAAACAGATTCTACGTGTCTGAGCAAAATAGTTGGTTTTTTTTTTAAAGCCTCCTGCATTAAAGATGAAATGAACGCCACATTATTGGATATATAAGGTAGAAAGACCCCTGCTTGAAAACATCGGTTATATTGAAGTGTTCTGCTAAAGGACCATAGAATAGAATGCATCTTTTCTGGGGATAATCTCTAACAATTAATGTCCGGGTCATTCTCAAGCAGCCTGTTTTTGTGGTATCGCCACAACATTCACCTTGTTGTCCAGTTCCTCCACTCGCTGAGCTAGCTGCTGCTCCAGTTCCTCAACCTTCTTCTTCAGCAGGACAATCTTACCCCGACTGGCCTGGTCTGCTCCTTCAGATGACCCCTATAAGTAGCATATATCTAATAACTATGGTGCTTTTGTGCCCCAAAGTAAAATAGTCAGTAGCGCATCGAAGTGACGTGTACCTTCTTGCTGCGTGTGGGCGTGTCCGGACCTCCCTGCTGTCTCCTCAGCTCCTCCAGCTGAATGGTGAGGGACGTTACCTTGGCTTTATTCTGAAGCCGCAGTTTTGACAGTTTGGCCTCGGATGCTTCCTTCTCTGCCTGCAGGGACACAAAATCACGCTCGTTCTCAGGTGAAATGTTTGAGTACAGGAAGAATTTGAGGCTCCTGTAAAATGTAGAGCACAACTGATGAGAACTGTCAGCTGTGACAGATTTTACGGCTGTAATCGACCTTCCGCTTCTGAGGCGGCTGCCAAATTTTGCATATTTATGGAAAAGGTAATTTCAGAGACGGAGCTGAGGGCCCTACGGCTGCAGCCTTAGTCTGGAACACCAACATGTCTGAACTGAGGAGTTAATTACAGATATTTCCGTTACCACGCTAACTTCTGAAGACCTTGTTAACTAGTAATAGTCAACCCAACATATGGCATGTGCTAGCGTGACAACGTCAATATTTGCTTCAACAGCTTCTGAAGCGCACAAGAAATTGTGGCACCCCCACATTCCTGTCTTTATGGCTGTGTTTTAGACTTTGACTTGACAGTTTAATAGTTAACTCCTGTCTGTCCTGGGTGGTCAGCGGGAGTAGCTCCGACACAATTGTATTTAAGTATTTTAGAACAGTGTCATGTAAGCACAACTGTTTGGTCATCAGCAAGAGGAAGTTTTTCAAAGCACTTACTAACCACGTGATGGTTCATTTCAAGGAAGGGGTTAGGCTAAAATTAATACTGTTGGATCCTCATCCATCATGTCACCTCACCTTCAGCTGGTCATCTTTGGAGCAAAGCGCTGCATCCTTCTCCCGGATCATCTCCTTCAGCTGAGCGACCAGGCGCTCAGTGTGGGTGAGCCGTTCAGCCATTTCCTCCACTGCTGTCTCTCCAGGGGCGGCAGCCGGAGACGAGCCTGGACCCTGAGGAGGGTTGGCCTTGTTAGATTAAAACACTCTTCAACACACCTGAGGCCTGAAGATAGTCCTGCCCACCCTGGTGAGCTTCAACCTATCAGGCATCAACCAACTAACTTCATGTCCTCTCCGTATATCCAGTCTTAGGTGTTCCTCTAGGGATCTGCCTGGCTGTTCCAACCTCATCATCCCTCTACCAACCTATTCACTGGCCCTTCCCTGGATGAGTCCAAACCATCTCTGTCTGGTCTCTGTGGCTGTACCTCCGAACATCTAACATGCGCTGTCCCTCTGGTGGACTCCTGATCCTCTCCTTCCTCTTTACTCCAGAAGAGTACCCCAACATCGTCATCTCTTACATCTCTAGCTCTACTCTACTCTCCTAACGGAACCCTCCTAAAACTCCACAGCTATGTCTCCTGGACACTCCCATGCCTCCACAGGGGTCATCAGAAACAATTGCCAATCCACTCATCACACATAATTCTGCATTTTGAATTTATTGTGGACATGAAACACCTGTTACAGAAAATGAAGTTTTTTAGTGTTCTCAAAGACCCCCTTTTCCACTTTTTAGGCTGATCCGAGACAAGAACTGAATTTGGGTGGGCTGTGATGGAGCAATTCTGGTTTCTGCTGACCTCTGGACCCCCCCGGCATCTGTCACCTGACCCTGATTACAATGAGAGTCCATAAGAAGACTGAAACATCAGTACTTACTACAGAGCCAGACTCTGCCTCCTCCCCGGAAAACCATTTCAGCATGGTTTCACCTGAGACCTGTAACACACACACACACGCACGCACGCACACGCACACACTTCAGAATTTCAATGTCACACTCAATGATGTTGTGTTAGTTGGCTTGTCTGGAATATAAAGAAATTCATCATTCATTTGACTCATTTCTGTCGTAAATGTCTCAAGTCTGAACTTTTAAATGAGCTTTTGTGGATGAAAAGATGCTCAAGTTAATCTTTTAACTTTAGGCTCAAAAACCCAAAGTGTAATCATACAAAACGTAGAGTGGAAGAGAACAGATACTTTTGTCTATAAAGTAAATATATAGATTATTAAAATATACAGAGTTTGTTTGTGACTTCATGACTAAATCACATAAATAAAGTAAAACCAAACAGGAATGTTGTTCATACTACAAGAACAAACCAGTGCTGGTTCCAGTAAAATGCCCAGTATGGAATTATTTGTATTGCTACAAGTGCCCTGCCACAAATATACCACATATCAGCAATCTGATGACGTTTGAAAGTCATGAGGCTTGGCTCATAATGGAATTCCAACCACTAATCGACAGGCTGTCGATGTTTAAGCTGAAGTCTGAAGCTACTAGGAGCAGCACTCATATTGTATTCAAATGAGTGACAATGACTAAATTCAAATAAAACCAGGCATCCAGGAAGAGCAGGAGGACACAGACCATGAGAAAAGAGAGCGACAGAATAAATGCTGTCAGGGGCTGGTCTGCTAACACCGAATGGCCCTCATTTTGAGGCCCAGCAGATCCAGCTCATTCAACCAGCAGCAGAATCAACCCATGTGACGCAGGGACGGTCAGGTCAAACAGGTTCCATCTTACACACCAGGTATCATCTGCAGCTAAAACCAGCGCCTGTAGAGTTTTATGCAACCTGTTCATACCGGCACTCAATTTCTGTCGAGGACCAAATCAGTATAATAGAAGATCTGCAGACAGGAGGCAACAATAAAGTTGGAACCTGTCACCTAGAGGACTAGTTCTTAAACTGTCTTCGGAACATGCACGTAGAAAGCAATCGGCAGTTGACAAAGCTGGAGAAAATATCCTGTGACATACAAGCCTAGTTCCTAATGGTTATAATGGGTAAATGAAGTATTATACATTAGCCAAGTTAATGACATTAGTTTGCATCTCGGGCAGTACACGGTTAATTTTAACAGCAAAATTGGAACAAATCATCTCACGATGGTCGTTGTGATGTCGGACTGCAACGGAATTGTGCAGCAACTGAGTCTAAAATTGATATTAAACAAACTAGCGTCTTGAGAGCCTTGCAGCTAGATGCTAATGTAGCTTAGCAGCCAACTACATCTCCATAACCAGATTTACAGACATAGCACAATTAGTTTTAAGTGATTACCGGATTCAAAACTTCATGAAGTGCCGACTTCGCTATCTGCAACTGCGAAGAATCCTCGGAATTTACATCTTATTCCACTTCTAAATCGCATAGATACGCAGAGTTACGCATCATTCACATTTGTCAACAGACCGTGCGCATGCGCAGCCTTGTTACCATAAACCCGGAAGTTGCTCTTCAAGGTACTTTAGTCTTATCGCCAGATTTTACATTATTTACCTTAACATTCTAAATTAAGGCATATTACTATATTTTATAAAGGTGTCCTCTAATCGGCCTAATGAATGTTTTTCTCTGAGAACAGAGACGTAGTGTTACCCCAAAGAGTAACAAATACTCCAAGATTTACGCACATAATTAGTTCCGTTTTGGGTACTTAGAGCAACCCGCTAGTCTTACTGCAGTGGTCCATTCAATTTGTCATCTCTCTCACGCACACCTGCACGCACTCACCTAAACACCTGCTTGGTTGGTCGGTCAAGTTAGCAGGAAGGATCTGTCTGTCATCTCATCAACATATTTGGCTCAAATCATTAGTTACATTCAAATCTGTACATGAAAAATCCATCTCTCATTCTTTATTCATTGACATAATCAGTGATGCATTGTCGTTGATCTCCAACTCATGGATTATGCTTCTTTTTAATTAACTGGTTGGCCCAGTTTAGTTTTCTGTGCCAGCAGCTGTGGACTGCACTGAGATGAAGTCCTGAAGATTCCATAAATACAGAGCCGTAAATACAACACAAACAGTCAACTGTGATACATTAATCAGGATTTAATACCAAAAACATCACAAAAAAATAAGATCACAAAACTGCATTTCTTTCTCTCTTTTTCTTTAATAGGACATATTTCATATTTAATTGTCTATACTCTATATAACAAAATTATATTATAAAAATTCCATAGGTGTCCTATTCGGGCTTTTAAATATGAGCTTTTCAGCCATGGTTTTTCTTTTTTCCCACACGTAGAAAAAGATAATAATGCCCCCCACCCCCTCCCAGATAAAGTCAGAGTTTCTTTTCTCGCTGCTCGATGAACCACTCACAGGGGCCAATGTCCAATCTGAGCTGGTTCATGAGCCACGGGTCCTTTTCAGCTCCTTCAATGAATTCTTCTAAAGAAATCTGACCTGAACATGAAAAAAAGGAAGAGAAGACAGTCAGAGCAGATTATGCTTTAATCAGCCATCATCGCTACCACATTTATGCTCATTCTGAATTTTTATTATTGTGATAATAACCGTGATGCTCAGATTATCGCTTACTTACTGTCTTTATTCTTGTCCACCAGCTCAAATATTCTGTCACAAACATCCTCAATCTTTTCTGTGACACTCATATCGCTTTTTTTCTTGATTTTGTGGATAATCTGGGAGATCAAAACCAAAGCATAGGTCAAAGGTCACACCGTTATGGTTAAAGAAATCCCAGTGATTAAAATCGTACCTTGACGATGTGTCTCACTTCCTGTTTGTCCAGACAGCCATTTCCGTCTCTGTCATAAACTTTGAAAGACCATCTGAGTTTGTCCTCGAGTTTTCCACGGAGAACCAGATGAATGGCTGCCACATATTCCAGGAAGTCTATTTTACCATCCTAGAGGGAACCGGGATGGTAGAGGCAGAATATCACTCACATCATGGAATCATCCCAAAATGTCACCTTTTTTTGTTTTTTATGTTTTCTCACCTTGTTTGTGTCAAAGGATTCAAACACAATTTCCATATATGCTGTTTCTTCAACGGTGGAGCTGCTGTTAATCCCAAAGATTCTCTTGAACTCATGTAAGTGCAAATTCCCACTTGGACATTCACTTGCAAACTTCCTGTAGAGTTCCTGGATGTCCTGGAGACCTACCTCCTTTTCTTCTCCACCCTGTGTTTGACCCATAATTGTAAACCCAGAAGATCTGGAATAATAAAACTCCTTCACAGTTCTCCTTCAGAGAAGGAGAACTTCCCGTCTTCTCAGGGTCTTTATCTCAGTCCCTGGTGTTTTGACCCTGTAGGGGCTATTCCAAGCGAGCCAGTAAGACAAATCCAATTGACTCCTCCAAATCCCTCTCAGACATCCCTGTTCTTTCTGCAGTATTTGTTCATCTCCTGTGATGAAGCCATTTCCTGTCTAAATTTTTTTTATTTTTTTAGTTTGTTTATGATCTTGATCTTCAGCTCTGACTGACTGAAGAGATTTTCCCCTGGAGAGAAAACCTCAACGAGATTAGAAGCCTGATGACGTCAAGGTCTGAACTTGATCTGATGACCATCCCAGAGCTGCCGATGGGAAACCAACCTGGTCTCAATCACCAGATCATCTTGGAGGGAGGAGTCCCAGTCCCAGAGAGACTGCGCAATTCTTCAAATTATGGATCAAAGAACCTTCTGTCCAGCTGGTGCTCTTCAGGACATAATCCAAACAGCTTCGGCTACATGAGCACACAACCATTGTCTTAAAACAAATGCTGCATCACACACACACATCCTTGTACTTGTACTATCTTTGTGAGGACTCGTCTAGGTGTATTGCCTTACCCAGCTCCTTACCCATACCATCCCAACTACGCCAACCCTGACCTAAACCCAATTATAAACCCAATCTTTAAACCATCACTTAACCTTCAAACAGCCAAATGTCCTCACTCCAAAAACACACACAAAGACAGGCATTACCCACCACCCCCAACCTTCCTCCTTCAAGGCGCTGGGCCACCAAAATGTTCTTTTCCACATAAATACTATTTTAATTTTCACGTGTCTGCACTTTCACCTATTCTCATGTCTCCAAACTCCCACAAACACACTGATCAGCTGCCAAATGTGTGTACTCTAATCCCTGCAGGATTATGCTCAAAGCCTCTTATACAAAGATTTGTGGGGTCATAACAAGAACCTGCACTCAATGAAACCCAAGACAGCACAATGAAAACGGGTTGGAACTTTTTTTTAATACCAGAATGAAACAGGTAACAGAAAATGAACATATTGCACAATGATGTGTGGACTGATTCCAGAGTAGATGATGCAGAAGGCAGAGAAGGTGAAGAAGATGAGGTAACATAAGAGCAGACAGATGGAAAGATTCCGTCCACTCTAAAACTTGACCGGTTATTCCCAGGAAGTGGAGTGCTGACAGTTCCTGATGCAGGACGTTGCTCTGAGTTAACAATGAAACTGACTAAAGGTGTGCTTACTGCCTGGTAAGATTCTTTTTCATAGCAAGGTTCAAGTTTTCATATAAACACACAGAAAGATTTGTGCAGCGTCGCTTTGGCAGCCCGTTCAGTGAGCTAGCGCCCCCTGCTGTGCAGGTACGATAAGCTTGCATTTTCATCGAGCATGTCGGCCCATATGGTTCAGCTCGCCATCTTGGACTGTGTGGTTAGTTGGTATTAGCTGCATTAGCAACATCATTCCAGTCAAAAAACATTAAAAATTATTCAGAACTGAAACAATAAATGACTAAAACTACAGCTGAAATACAACAAGAGTGACGTTCCAGACTGGTCTCGGGTGAACTGAGGATCCTCTCTCAACCAGTCAGCGTACAGCACATCATGTAGCATCGTGTAGCTTCATGTAGCATCGTGTAGCTTCGTGTAGCTTCATGTAGCTTCATGTAGCATCGTGTAGCTTCGTGTAACTGCTCAGTTTTATCAAAAATATATTTGCATAATAATAGTAAGAATGATGCTAAAGAAACAATGATGGAGTGGAAGAACACGTCCACTCCGTGAGTCTGTCCCTGCTGACTTTGGGTTTTCTTCATGGACTCAGACCTTCAGACCAGCAGCTGAAACCATAGAAACCACTGTCAGCCAAGAGCTCCCATCTCTGCCTCCTGCTCCCAGGGACACGAGAACAAACCACTCCAGACAAAAAATAAAACACCGTCATGGAGCGTAAACCATCAGGGCAATTTTTCACAGTTGTGGAGGACCCAGCTGGTGGCGTTGACGTCCAGTTTCAGGAGGTTCATGACCCATTCATCCTTCTGGGCACCTTCCATGAATTCCGACAAAGAGATCTGACCTGCAGGACATCACAACACACGTCTGACGTAAGGCAAAACCAACAAAACCTCTTCATTATGTAGATATTGAAACACACATTATTAAGAGACTGTTGTCAGCCAGGAAATGGTTCTGGTCCAATCAGAGAACAGGGTCTAAATCAAGCCACTCCCCATGTTTGATTTCCATGATAAGAAGGTATAGAAAATAAATACCGAGACTAAAACCCACCGTCGTTGTTGTTGTCGACCAACTCAAAGATCCTGTCGCAGATCTCAGACGGCGTCATGTTGATGTCACTCCTCTGGAGTTTGATTTTGTGAATAATCTTTAAAAACCAAAAGAACAAAATGACACATTTGTTGCATCAGACGTCAGATGACGACTAAACATTTCACATAAATCAAGTCAGCACGCGCGTAGGAACATCAAATGAGGGTGAAAGCTCTGCTACACGCTCCTCCTGGGACTAAATCTGGAATAAATTTGTCCTTTTCTTGTTCTCGTAACAGCAGAAACAGTGTGCTGTTTGGCCCCACCCCCTGCTCAGATGCACTGTTACCTTTCTTAACCTGTGTGTGTCTCTACCATAAAGACATCAATGAACTGTCGATCGCAAACCTTTATTTTATCTGTGTTTAGAAGTGATCTTTAAATGAGGTGTTTGCTTTAGTGGTCCAAATATCACCTCAGTCAGTTCGGTAACCAAAGATGATCTAGAATAGCCTCAGAGACGCTCCACTCCTCCACCCTAATGCCCTGTCAACCTGCAGGACCTAAACCTGGACACTGAGCCCTGACCGTAAGAGGATTTGAATTATGAAACCTCTCCACAATAATGTGACGCTATGCTACAAAATGCCGTCTCACCTTGATGAGTCTTTTCACCTCCTGCCGGTCCAACTTGCCGTTCCCGTCCTTGTCATACATCTTGAAGGACCACTTCAGTCTATCTTCCAGGTTTCCCCGTAAGAGCAGATGCAGCGCTGCCACGTACTCCAGGAAGTCCAGGGCGTTGTCCTGGAGGCACCGACAGAGACGGAGTTTTATCACAGGACTTGAAGGGCGCAGAACTGAGCGTTTAACCTAACCTTTTACCTTGTTTGTGTCGAAGGAATGGAAAATGGTCTCGATGTAGAGGGACTCTTCCACCGAGGTGCTCTGAACACCAAAGATCCTCTTGAACTCGTGGAGGTGCAGCGCGCCGCTCGGACACTCCTTCATGAAAAGGAGGCACAGTTCCTGAATCTGAGACGAGTCCAGCTCCTCGGTGCGGCTTTCGTCCTGTCCCATGGCCCCACTGATGTCTTCTGTCTGACGGAAGATCTCCTCGCAACCCTCTGAGCTTTGTGCCACAGTCAGAGGTATAGTAGCCTCTGCCTCAATCCGATTAACCCTTCATCTCTTGATCTCCTGCCAGCGGTGAACTCCAAGTCAGGCTCCTGGCGTGGCCCTTTATTTTTTTAACAGGTCTAACAGAAGCAGCATTTAATGATATCAACTTAATTAAATCTAAAATGTCCACCGAGGACGCCAGCTGGAAGATCAACGTATCTGGATAAAAAGTCACCACCTGACCTGACAACCTCGTCTGCGGGATGTTGTAGCGTGATTGGTGGAACCTTCTGCTCTGCACCGTATCTGACCAACACCTCAAACTCCAGATTATTTGTTTCCCTTTAATTTAGTCTAAGCACTCGCTTTTTTCATGGGGTCTCTGGTGGGGAGAACCCCGACTGCCCCCTGGTGGTCACATACATTATAGGTGGCGCGAACACGACCTTCAGCTTCAGAAGTAGAAGTAAACCATTATAAAAAAAATTTAAATGTAAATTTCTTTCCACAAAAATCCCCTCTGGCTCATCCTCCGGACACTGTAGGTCAAAGGTCAAAGTCAAAGCAGCCTTATGTTTGTCCCTTTCCTGTTTACCACCCTGGAGTCACCGTCAGGCGTCCAGCAGGCGCCACATGCTGGACGGAAACGTGCACGGCTGCACCTTGATACAAACACCTCCATGAAATTTGAACTGAGACGAAGGACGAAACTATTAATAGAGACACATCTCACAAATACCGCTTCAGATACTGATCAGTGGCAAAGCTGCTAGACAAACAAACAAACAAACAAACAAAAGGTGTGGTGCCTCCAGCTGCCGCTGCTCCTGCTTTCATCTTGAAGGCTTTTAACAAGACATTTATCCTATTTCAATCTTTATGTAATTCTGTTCTAAGCTGCTTTCATCTCAAGGTTCTGCTGCATCCCGATGGATCATCTCCCTAATTGTCAAACATAATCCACTTTAAAATTAGTCCTTATGGGAAAAGGTCATGTTTTATAAGGTAAACATGACAAATCTGTTTTTGTGTGTTGCTCTACATAAACTGTAAGTATTTATTTACTCTTTTACATTGATTAAAATGTAAAACCAAAAGCTGACCTGTCACCACTGAGCTCTAAGTTAAGCTGAGCTACATTCTTGTTGGATTTCATCAGTCTCGGCTTCTTGTAACTTCTGACCAATCAAAATAAATAAAATTAAAAATCTTTTTTTTTTTTAAAGTAACCATTTCAAAATAAAAACCTATAAATATAAACACTGACTTTGTCCTGATTGCTCTGACTGCTCTCACCTGTTCTCTCTTACCTGTGGCTCCGCCCTCCCTCCCGGCTCATTGTTTTAGTTGATTGTTTGTGATCAATTCTTTCTTTAGTTCTCCTGATTAGTCGTGTTTCATTTCTTTCTATAAATAAATGAATCTGTCTCTAATCAGCTGTTAAGATAGAGAGACGAGAAGACAGGAAACCACCCAAATAACTCGAATAAACTTTATTAGAACCGCGTTCTGTACAGTTTACAGTTTAGATAGATAGATAGATAGATAGATAGATAGATAGATAGATAGATAGATAGATAGATAGATAGATAGATATTTACAGTCTACTGTGTTTAATGAAGTGTTGTCTCGCCGTCGTCGTGGAAACAAACCAAAGCAGCTGTACAGTGAGTGACACTTTTACGGGTGCTGGTCTACCAACAGACGTCAGGAACGCAATATCACTTCCTGTGATGTCATTCATCCTCGAAGAGGTCCAAGAGCTTCTTTCCACACTGCTCAGAAGTCCACCTTCTCGTCTCCATGGAGATGAGACGGAGAGAGCGGAGGAGAAAAGGCTGCTGGATGGTGGCCTCCAGGAACACTCCGCTCCCCTCCATCCGTCTACACGATGCCGAACTGAGCCAGGTCACTCAGCTCCATGTCCCCGAAGGCCTCCCAGGGGCAGATGACGGCGGCGTCTGCAGGAGAGGGACAGCAGGTCAACACATGCTCATGGACTCACGCCAGCCATCAGTCATTGACGCGATCGACTGTTACCTCCCAGTCCGTCCATCCCTGGGACGTCGTCGAAGCTGCAGACAGAAGGAGAAACTCAGGTCAGAGCCTCGTTCTCTGGGTCTGGTTACAACTGGATTACTTCTCTTTTATTTTAGTTGTCTTCCAACACTCCTCTCTCTCTCTCTCTCTCTCTCTCTCAGTTTTCTCTCTTTTCTCACACTCACCCCTTCTGTCCAGCTTTGGGAGCTTTGCTCTTGAACTGCCGGCTCTCCTTCTGTTTGAATTTGGGTGGAGCAGCTTTGGCTCCGTCGGCTCCTTCGACTGCTGCGTTCATTTCTGTTGCGACAGGAAGATGCAGAATAAGCGCACTCACACAAAGGTCTCCCCTCTCGGCCTTTAATCCCGAACACGAAATAATATTCCCCGATTATTCCAGCTTCAAATGTCTCCTGATGGAATTACAATGGTATTAGGGCTCGTAAAACCCCCCCTCGGTCTCACCTGTGCTGGAGGTGGTGCCGGTTTGTGTCGACGAGCTGGAGAGAGGAGCTGGAGAGGTGTTGCAAAACAAAGAGAAGGTTCTCTTTCTTTTTGCAGGCTCTCTGTCAGTGTTGGGGCTCAGCCTGTGGGTTTATATACCTGTGGAGCTCAGGCTCAAAGCTGCTAATGGAGTTATGAGTATTTTCAGAGATAAGCTGCTGCGGGAGGACACAATGTGTCTGTTGGAACCCCTGCTCACCCCGCTGGTCCAGCAGACCCAAAGTGGGAACAGAATCGTCCTCACGTTTAGTTACAACGTGGGAAATTGAAGGAAAAGATGCAAATTTGGGTGGTCAGAGACACAACAGCAGACAGCATTCTGATGTTTTTAATTTCTTGGGAGTGTAAACTTAAACTATGGGGGAAAGTGGGGCTTAAAGTCCTAAAATATGACTGGCCACCTCACCAATGATAAACCAACTTCCCATCATAATCCAGAGAGAAATCTGAGATTAGGCTTTTGCAGTCCGTCTAAAGTAAATCTATGGAAACTATGTTGCTGTGTTATGCTACAGTACGGATTAGACCAGGATTACTGATATATGACAACAGGCTAAACATATTGGCAGGACAAACAACATGACGGGAGATTGCAACACATGAAGCAGACTTAATCAATCCCACAGAGAAATTCACGCGCTCATTCACCGAGGGTGAAGTAAAGGTTTTAGATTGATTTCCTATGAGTTTATTGGCTCTTTATTGATACGCAGTTTCACTCAAAGAGAAAAAAATGTAGGTAAAACACTATTAGTCAATCACGGCACCACAAAGTTGATGCAACTCAACTCTGTAAAAGGAAGAAACCCTGAGTAGGACCAGGCTCATGGGGGGGGCTCCTGTTCGTCTGTCTTGCTGACTGTAGGCCAATCACATGAAACAGGAACCTGAAGGGTGTTTGCTGTGAATAGCTGTGAGAAGAAACAAAGTTAGCATGCTAACTGACGTTAGCTTCTCATCCTCAGGTGGCTCCTTCAGATTGGTTAGAATGGTTCAGACCCCAGACTGACCAGGAAGTCTCGGCATCACTCCTGAGGCTGTTCTGAACCTCCATCCTCAGGGTTTAACTTCAACTTCCAGTGCGACTGAATAACTGGGATTTTGGTTACTATTTCTCCAGATTATTTTAATGATCTCAGTGATCTCCGAACCAACTCCTCCTAATACGTAATGACAGCTCTCAGGTTCAGTTAAGAACCAGGAGGTCAGAGGAGAAGTGGTGGTGTATTAGCAGGAATATAGTCATGGCGTTTAGATTGGATTACACAGAATGACCTGAATTATAAAGAGCTGATGTAACCCTTAACCCCCCCAAAAGCACACCAATGGTTAACTGGATCAGTGGATCTAACAGGACTCCACCCAAGCCAAAACCAAAAATATCTCTAAGGTTCAGGTGAGGCGGTTAGCACATTGTTGTCATGGGTGTCAGTCTGGTTCTCTCTCATTTACAGCTCAGCAGCGGCAGTGCTTCATCTCATTTTACCTTTTGACAACTAAAAACACACAAACATGTCATGTGACTCTTGTTTTGTGTCATTATTGCTAAATATGAAGACTGGGAGAAACCTAAACATCCTAAGATTTTATGTTCTTTGTGATTTTTGAATGAAACTGAATGGAGATCGTGTGCGGTTTGTCTCCCTCTAGTGGATTCAGGCCGAACTCCAGGACAAAGTCCGTTAAACAAAATGGAAATTTCTGCTTAAGTAATTTTAAGTGTGACTCTACAAAGGGAGGCTGAAAATTTTAGCAAAGCTGCACAATCAACCTATTATTTTATTGTACTTAAAAAAATATATATATTTGAATCACGTGCTCTCTCTCTCTTTCTCTCTCTCGCGCACACACACACACACATAGATGGAAGTTGGATGGATCTTCAGTGACGTAGTTCTTGTCCTGGATGTCCTGCAGGAACAGAGAAAACCCATCTGTTAAGTTTCTGTTTTAGTTTTTTGTGATTCTGTGATCTGCTGATTAGAGTCTCGGCTTACAGAGGCCTGGCACCTCCTGCTCCACGATGCCGGCGTTAATGATGTAAATGTTTGTGGTCTGCTGCGAGATGTTCTGGTCAGGCGGTAGACCTCCGCTTTTCTGGATGAACTGCTGCAGTTTGCACTGCCTCAGCTCCTTATTCAGCTCCTCCACCGTCCTCTGTCGGTCCTGAGGAGGACACCATATCGTCATCGTCAGCAATAGGGTCTATTTTCCTCATATCTGTCGTTCTCTGTGACATCATCTTCAGCCGTGATGGGTTTATTCTGAATATCTGGTTGTTTCGATGGTTTCTGCACCGAACCTCAGCGCCCCAGAGGATTGGCCAGCTTCAGCAGAGCGCTGGTCCAACCACAGGAGACACGTGTGTGTGGAGGCGTTGTACCTGCAGCATCTGCTCTGCGGTCCGTAGCACCCCCTGTGTCTGGGCCAGCGTGGCGTCCAGTTCTTGTGCCTGCCACAGTCGGTGCTGGAGCTCCTGCTGCAGGGGCTTCAGGACCTCCTCTTCATCCACGGCCTGCACAGGACCTCTCTGTGGGTGGGCCGGGAGGTTCAGGTCCTGCCTGAGACACGCGGCATGCTGCTGCAGCTGCTGCAGATGTTGCAGCTGCAGCTGGCTGCCGTGGTCGTCCAGGGATGAGTGGATCTGCTCCAGATGCCGGTGCAGCTCTGCTCATCAAGTAGAAAAATGTCAGCGGAAGAAGGCAGGAATCTGGAGCGTGTGAACAGTGTGGACCGTGTACCTCGCTCTCTGTCCGTCTCAGCCTCAAGTTCTCCCTCCCAATGTTCTCCCAGCAGGAGTTCTGCCTCGTTCTGCCTCAGCCGCTCCTCCAGCCGTTCCACTAGTTTTGGATTTGGACCGGGAGTTGGAGCGGAGGTGCTGTCCAGTTCCCACAGTGCTGTGTCTCTGTCTAAGCTCTGAAGCAGAACCTGCAGGTCGCGTAACCTCTGCTCTTGCTGCAGAATATGCCGGAACACCTCTTCTTTTGAGGATGTTTGGTCCAGGAAAGAGAGGGGAGACGCTCGTAGTTCCGAGGAGACGTGAGGAGACGGAGACCAGGACCGGTTTAGGTGGTTTCTCCTGGGATGCGCCGAGGACCTGGAAGCCTTGCCCGGAACCCTCTGCTGTAAGGACTGTGGTTCTGTAGGCCTGGACCCGGGCCGATGTCTCTCCCTGGGGCGTGTGTTTGGACCGTGCTCGAGGCTGGGCCCAGTCCTCTGCAGCGTAAACTGGACCTGTGCAGAGAGCTGGCCCAGCTGGGCCAGAAGCTGCAGGGGACAGTCATTGGCCTCCAGCTGCCTCTCAGTCTCGTGTAACTTCATGACCAGGAGGTACCGTCCAGTCTGACCTGTGAAGGGTTCAGAACAGAGACACGGGTCAGTCCGTGGTCTCCAACATGAAGAGAGAGACCTTCGCCCAAGCGCTCCAATGACACGTGTTCATTTTACAAACGAACAGATTGTACGGTCATGTGATGAGGATTACCGAGCGACTGCGCCAGAGCGATGACCACGGCCTTACAGGAAGTGTCCAGCGTCAGGCCACACACCACCCGGACGACACCGTCCACCCACACCTTCAGCTCCATCACTCTTGTGTCAGCGTCACCTGTAAAAACCACGGTGGGAGGATCAAACACACGTCCAAACCTCACACGTGCACAACGCAGCATCCACAGGAATTTACAATCAGACTGATGCTCAGTTGAGTTCTTAGCTGAGATAAGCCAGACAGGACACGTCTCAGGGTGTTTGGACCATGTTGCATGACTCGGTCTCACTCGTCACAGCTTTGTCTATATTAAGCTAGTGAGGCTTGAGCGTGTCCCGTCTCAGCCAGGGCCCCGGTAGCTCGGCGCCACCACTCTGGAAACCGCTCAACCGCCACAGGTGATATTTATTCACCTGTTTTCTGCTCTCTCGGTACATTTGCTGTAGCTTCAGCCCACTAAGATCTTCACAGCACAGAAAAATAAACAAGTGTTCCACTTTAAATGGATAGATCGATATTTACAGACGAATACTCAAAGTGGGACAAACTATGGTGTTTAGTTCACCTTTTCTTTTATTATTTCAATTAAATGCTTATTAGTTCATTCATTTTCCCTTTATTGTAAACATAGAAAGGTTAAACTCAAGAAGTTATGCCATTTTGCTTTATCCACCATAGAAATCCAGCCCAAAGATGTCCGGTAAGTGTGACGTCATCCATGTTGCACTAGTAAAGCTTATTCCGTTATTAGAATAATTATAATTTCAACAGACCTGAATGTGCAGTTGAAGTGAATCAGGAAGTTGGTTTTTCTTGTTTTTAATATTCCCCACAGCTTTTACATGTGTAAATGTATTTAGCATGAATAGAATGTGAGTGTGTGTGTGTGTGTGTGTGTGTGTGTGTGTGCTGAATGTTGCCATGTTGAGCAACATTCCTGCAGGTTCAGGCCCCGCCCACTTTCTGACTCACTCTCCAGTCAGATCAACAGTTTCATGTTTAAACTCTCTGTTCCTGTCTCACTCTTCAAATATCACCCTTCATTCCTGTATGTGTGTGTGTGTGTGTGTGTGTGTGTGTGTGTGTGTGCGTGTGTGTGCGTGTGCGTGTGAGTGTGTGTGTGAGTGTGGGGTCATCTGTTCTCAGGTGGGCAGATCCGGTGGGAACCTTTTTTCTTCTATAAGTTAAATGCGTTTTGTATATGTAATTAACGCAGCCAGGAAGAATTAAAATGATTTAACTCGTCATGGAGATCGGTAGATGCTGTTTCAGAGGACATGAAAACATTCTGACAGCATGTGACACCAGATTTTACAGGGGCAAAACACCCCAAAAAAACGAAGAAACTTTTGACTGACTTAGAAGAGATCATTTTTAAAACCTCCCACACGCGTGTTCTGGTCCAGACTCATGGCAGCACGAAGATGTAATAGAGGAAGACTCACCTGTCAGCTCAGGCTTCTGTCAGTGATGGTCTCTTCTCTCTGGAGGAGGAGAAGCAGAGGAGGAGGAAGAGGAGGAGTCACCTGTGGAATGCGGCTGTTCTGGACGTGCTGTCCTAATGTATCAGCTCTCCCTCGGGTTTCCCCACAAAATAACACAAGTATCGCCGCTGCACAGTTACCGGTTACAGAAAATCACAAATTAAACCTGGAAGTTTAGGATAAAAAGCTTTTTACAGTCACAAGAATGATGAGTGACGAGTGTTTGTGATGTCACTGGTCACGACGGTGAAACTGGCCCCGCCCACCGAGAGTAAATATGAATAAACTGAGAGGAGCGGCATTCACACTCCCCCCTCCCCAGAGATATCAGCATTCCTCTGTGTGTGCGTGTGTGTGTGTGTGTGTGTGTGTGTGTGTGTATGCGCGCGCGCGTGCTTCGTCAGTCCTGTTCAGTTTCAGCAGTAAACAAAGTCTACGTTGAATATTTCTAAAATGATTTTTCCTGTCACACAGACTTGCGAAGCCGCTGTTTTCCCACCTCATCTCTTGTTGAAGGAATGGGAGGTTTTAAAGTGAGACGTGGACCTGGAGGGGCGGATCAGGACACACTGGAGACCTGACTATTTCACCAGTTCCTCACATCAGCAACTCCAATTCTGACACGAGCCACTAGGTGGCAGCAGAGCGCACAAGGATCGCATGAAAGGACGAGCGCGTCTATTTATACACCCAAATGTCACCGTACAATTATATAAGATATATTTTTGGATGTATTCTTCACTAAAAAAAACCCAACTCTTCTCCCGCAGAGCGAGACGCCTTCAGATCGTCAAATAAAGGCTGTTTCTACATTAATTTACTGCGGACAGTTTCATATCCAGTGATGGACCAAAGTCCTTCTGCCAGTATAATGAGACTAGGTGGCGCTAGTGTTGCCTAAAATCTGAACAAGCCAATCTATCGGATGTTGTCGGGGTGAAACTGCATGCTCTGCTCCTCTGACGCGGGACAGATGAAGAGAATACATGTTTCCAGTGACGACATGTCCACCGACACGCTGAGAAGCTTCCAGTTTCTGTTACTTTACTTTGACTTTCATTCAAGTTGTTCCTCCTTTGATGGGGTCAGAACTATTAACAATAATCATTTTCTTATTTTAAAGGAACACAAGAACTGGTTCTGGTGGTGGTCAGTTATACCAGTGCTGAACTGGTTCTGTGGTGTCTAACACAGACTTGCTGGAACAGCATGTGTTTAAGGGAACTCCTGAGGGGAACAGCTTCTGAACCGGACCAGTATCCAGAGCTTTAGGGCCTGAACTGGGAACTCTGGATCAAGACTCCTGATGTGTCTAAATGACTGACAGCAAGGACAGCAAACACAGTGAACAGGACAGCAAACACAGTGACATGAATTTGTTCAGAGGTCATGTGTGTGTGCGCCTCTGTGTGTGCACGGCGCAGTTAGTGTTTCTCTAATTAAAACAAAGTAATTTAAAGGAAACCTGTCGTATAGTGAGCAAGCTCCCCCATCTTTGTCAAACGAACATGAATTTGAAGGGGTGCATTTGGCATGTGTGTGTGTGTGTGTGTGTGTGTGTGTGTGTGTGTGTGTGGGAGGGGGGGTTCCAGAAGGGAGGGTGGAGGGCACCCATCTGTCGCTGAGCATGCTGGGTCAAAAGGCTTTTGTTGTGAAGGAGTGAAGACAGAGAGATGGTTGTCATCGTCTGCTGGTCCACACACACACACACACACACACACACACACACACACACACACACACACACACACACACACACACACACAATAATACGAATAATACACATTTTGGTTTATTTAAGACCAGCTGATCTATTTTATGTAGAAACAAGAAGTTGTACCGAGTTTACTGTTGAAAATCTGTGTGTGTGTGTGTGAGAGAGAGAGAGACTGTGTGTGTGTGTGTGTGTGTGTGTGTGAGAGAGAGAGAGAGAGAGAGAGAGACTCTGTGTGTGTGTGTGTGTTTCTTACTAAAACGAGTAATTTAAACACAAGTGGCTGATCTCCTACTGTCACCTGAGCCCGCTTCAGAGATTCCGCGCATGCGCCTTAACGTGGTTGCGTCAAGCCGAGATGAGAGCGGAAGATCGATGAAAAGAGCTTCACAATAAAATATATACTCGAAAGATGGATCAGAAATAACGTGAAACCCAACACCTCCGACGAGCAAACAGACCGTTTATCGTTGAAATAAATGTAACAATTAAATATAAATGTCATTTTAAATGCCGCGTTACAAATAAACGGCTATTTGAATGTATTATTCCTAGAGGAATATTAACAAAGCAGCTTGTAAATTGAAAAAAAGATAAAAACACAATTTTAACTTGGTACATTTGCCTTGGTTATCTGCGGATTCCACCTTCCCCGATAAAAACAAACAAAAAACAAAACAAAAAAAAACCCATTTGGATTCGTGTAAAATAACGGCTATTATTCTGAAAGGCCGTAGCGGAAGTGCGCTTCCGCGTCAGCTGTGCGCTGACGCTGGAGCGGCACGCGGCGGCAGCGGCAGCGGCAGATAGACGCTGTCCCACCTCCAGATCACACCCAGCGGGGCTGCAGCGCACCGCTCCTCCGGTACCGACACTATGATGAGCAGAACCCACGTCTAAGCCGTGACTGTGGACACGCACCGAGGTGGACCCGCACGGACAGACCAACAGAAGACGGGACGCGAACTCCACTTCGCCGCGGATTTCTGGGTCCCGCACGAATAAGATCTTTTTCTCCCTCTTATTCATGTCAACATGTCATCGTCGGGCAAAGACGCCAACTATGTGGGACCGTACCGACTGGAGAAGACCCTCGGCAAAGGACAGACAGGTTAGTGACACCCCCCCCCCCAACCTCAGAGATGCGCGGACACCGACGCCGCTCGCTGACATCACGATGCGATTGTTGCGGTTTCTGCGGCGATTCTGCGCACCTCTGAATCCGCGGAGCGCTCGGGTGCGGAGCTCTCTGCTAGATGCGGTTCCCATGACGGTGACGGTGATGATGGGATGGTGCGTTTGTGGTCCCTGTTGTCAGGCAGAGGCTTCCTGAATGCAGCGCTTCTGAATATTCTTGCCTCCAGTGAGCTATAGCATCTGACACACATGGACAATCTCTGCAGAACACACACACACACACACACACACACACACACACACACACACACACACACACACACACACACACACTGCATCTGTCAGGTTTATCAGATAAGTGGTTTGTGGTGCTGATTTAAGACCCTGTGAGTGATTCATTTTCATGGATCTACTTTTTATCCATTCTGCAGTGAACAGCAGGTGATTCAGTCCCACTTTCTTCACTGGTACCAGAACCAGGACTCTGGGTCTTGGGCTCTTTGCCCTTTCTGACAGCTGCCTGTAGTCAAACAGACATGCGAGGGCGCCTCAGCTGCAAACTGCGAGGCTGCGACATTCAGTGGTCAGAGGTCACGGAGAGCACGTTTCTGACTGGGAGTTGAGCTCCGAAGACAACGATCATCACAATAATGCCACTTTGACCTTTGATTATTTGTTTGTTTGTTTGTTTAGCTGCTCTCTAGAGCACCGCCAGGCATCCTGGGGTCCAGTTTTTTTTTGTTTTTTTTTTGCCTCTAAAGAACCAGACATCATTGACGTGTTGTGGTCAAAGATTCTGGACTCTGATGGTGGTAATTGAAATTTTAGCTCTGTAATTTAATCCAGTTCCACGCAGAAGAACTTCCTGGAGTTAAACTGTGGGAAGAAACTGTGCTGAGAGTAGAAAGTCCCACCGCCGTCACCTCTGTGGCTGAATTATTCATAACCAGCTAATCAGCTGCATGGCGCTAACGGTGAGAGGAGTGCCGCGCCGCTTCAGCTGAGACACAAGCCGGCGTGGAAACAGTCCTGCTCAAACTGTGAAGCCCTGCGTCAGGTTTTAGAGGTCGCCGTTCGCTCGGTCCACACACCCGCTGCTGTCAGCACCTTCTGATCCAGGAGCGCGGGGTGTGTGCGAGTGTGTCAGAGTGTGTGAGAGCCACATCCAGCCGTAGAAACCATGCTTGTTTGGGAAGTGATATAAGTCAAGAGATGAGCTCTGTGTCTGGGACCTTTCAAGTTCCCGATCCAGGCTGGTCCAGGACGTCCTCCTGCTAGCATTAGCATCTTCTCCTTTATTTGGGGGGAAACCTCCCGCTCTGCCACGGTTCATGTTCCTGATTGAGCTGGCAGTTGGAACAATGGCTTCATGGTGTTCGTCTGGGGGTCGGCGGCGTGAAGCTGTTCTGACTCGGAACAATTAGTCCGTGTGTGTGAGAGTGTGTTTGAGAGTGTGTGTTGGGGGTTGAAGCCACGGCGCCCCAGCCTCCATACTGTGCTTATGTTTTTAAGTGTTGGCCAACATTGGGGCTGGTTGTCATGGTTTCAACCCTGGGTCCGCGACAATAGCCGCCTCTTTTGCGGCGGCAAGCCGCCGGTCTTTTCCTGCTCTGGTTCAATGTCCCCGCCTCTCAGATCCGCTGTTCAGAGATGCCGACAACTCAAGATGCCAAAAATTCAATCTGCGCCTCTGTTTGCTTCCTTTGTTTTCAGTTTTCAAAATGCCAACTTTCGCCTCCGATGGTGTTGCTTCTTCCTGCTACTTCCTAATCAAGATTTGTAGCATCGTTTCCCTTTCATTTCACCTGCGGGAGGTGTGAGAGGGATGCAGGCTTGTGATTGGACGATACAGTGCCCGGGAACTTTACACGACAGAAACCGAAACAATAAATCAGCTCCGACTTGGAGCCGGCGATGACATCATTGGTTGTTGTCTGCGGCGGCGCGCGCGAGTGTGTCTCTCGCTGTCCCATTTCAATGAAAGTGTCACGTTATTGATGCGGAGCGTCCTAAATACTGAAGTCCCTGGGCTGGGGGGGCGGGGCTTGGGAGGGGGGGCTGCACAGATGGCTGCCTTTAGGTGGCTGAAACACAGCTTCATTATCAGCAGGTTGCAGGTGGTAACACTCCCATGATGTGTGTGTGTGTGTGTGTGTGTGTGTGTGTGTGTGTGTGTGTGTGTGTGTGTGCGCTTTGCTCCTTTTGGCTTCACGAGACATAAAGAGAAATATTGATATGTGTCCTGAACCAGTCTCCTTTGTGCTCCCTCAGTAAATCCACCCTGCAGCTCCAACATGTTCCCTCTCGCAGACTCGAGTGTTGCGAGGAGGAAACGGCTTTTTCTTCGTTATCGTGCGGACGACGTGAAAGGTGGCAGATCCCTGAAAGAATCGTTGCCTCCTTGCTTGGAGAAACTTTGGAGAAAAACTTGGGATTAAATGTGTTCCAGCTCTTCTCAGGACATCACTGTGGGGTTAGGATTAATTCCTGATAAATCAGGTGCATATCTTTAAAAACTTTATTGATCGGGCTGGTCAGATGTGATTACTGTGTGTGGGTGTGTGTGTGTGGGTGTGTGTGTGTGGGTGGTTGGTGTTTACAGACACAATCGGACTGAAGGCTAGCATTAAACGTCTCGGCGTCCTCCTCCCCCATTCCCCCCCCCCGTCTACAGTACATCTCTGGCTTCCCTCCATCACTCACCTTCCCTGTTGAGTTGTTGGTTACCATGACAACCGGAGGACTACTCTTTTACTTGTTCTGGAGGGAGGGGGGGGTTGTTTGAGCCATTCAATAATGAGAATCCATGTCTGTCTGTCTCCCCCACTCTCTCTATATATATCTCTCCCCCACAAACACAGACACACACACACACGCACACACATACAGGTGTAGTGTTTACAACCACATCGGTGTGAAGACAGAGAGGAGGAAGAACAGATTGTTACCTGCATGAGATGCAAAGACAAAGCTAATAGAGGAGGATGAAAGCCCCTAACAGATGGTGGTCTTTCCTGTCTGAATCACTGGTTTGACTCCTGTCATCACATGATCTTCTCCAGCTCCTCCAGGAGGACACGCAGGCGTTCCACGAGTACATAGAAACATTTCTGGTTCCATGTCGCAGCTCTTGAAGTGAGGACATTTTGGTTGGTCCCCACAACTTCAAAGGACATTTTGAGGGTTAAAGCACGGTTTTAAGGGTGGACCAGTGTTGGGCTTCGGATCGGGAACTGGGAAATGTATTATGTCTATGAAAGTCCTCACAAAGATAGAAGTAAAAGTACGAGTGTGCATTAAATAAAGCAACAGATGTGATATTGTTAGCTTTTCCCTTTTTAACCCAGCGTCAGTGTCAGCTGCTGATAGCAAAGCCGCGGCATGGCACTGGTAACGTGACCTCTTGACAGCTGTGGACACCGAAGCGAGGTGGCTAACATGGCTCACGTTTGTTTCAACATTACAGTTGTGTTGCCATCGCTGTGAACCCGACACTGTCGGACGTTGGCTGTTAGATGTTTCGCTTTCCGTTCAGCTTACTTGGCGTCTGAAGCTAGCGCTGTTTGGGTTCTGCCAGCTAGTAGCTAATGAGAGATTTGTGTCGCTGCCTGATGGTCAATACTTCAGTGTCTGATTGGAACATCTGTTACCTGCAGCAGGAAAAGATAAACCAGCTCCAATAACCAGCTCAAACATCACGCCAGAACAGGTGGGAAGAGCAGTTAGCCAAAGACTTCCACTCTTCAGTCCTCACTGGATCACGGTTAAGCTCGTTGTTAAAATAATGAAAGAGCGTGGTTTTTCCGCTGTCATCTGTTGGCCGTCTTTTCTGTAGCTCAGTCCAACTTGAGTTGCGCGTCTGCATGCAGATGTGTTTAACGGCTGATTCGATGGGTGGTAATCAGGGAGACAGGCTATGGCTGCCGATGAGGCTCCTTATCTGTCCCAACGTTTATGTTCCTCCGGCAGCCAAAAAATTAATGCAATTGAGCATAAACCCCGGCCCTCCTCTCCTTCTCCAACCAAACCCACTTCCTTCCAAGGGGAATCTGCACATTTCCCCCTGAGTCAGCAGTTACGGCGTCTGAAATTACCCAGAGAAGAGCTGCTGATCTGGCCCTGTTCCTGCTCTGCGGCTTGGCTTCATCCTGCAGGAATAAGGAACTTCTCTCAGAGATAAATCCACTGTCCGCCTCCGAAAACCCTGACATCAGCGTGCCGGTGCATGATGGGAGGGCTGCGCGCTCTCAGGCCACACCTGGACATCGGACTTTTCCACACCGCTGACCTGCGGAACCCACTGAGGTGTCCTCTCATTCAAACATCGTGTTCTTTAATGGGATCAATGGGCGGGTTGGCGGAACCAACCAGCACATGGCGGGTCGCGCACGCGGCGTTTCAGGTCGTCGTGTTGATAGCGTTCAATTTATCTTTATTCGTAAAGCGCCTGTTACAATTACAGCTGTCCTGAGAACTTACTCACACCTCGACCGCACGCCGTCCAATCCGGTACCACCCTGAATACACATGCTGAAATGTGTTATTAGTAATAAGAATGATTGTGTGTGTGTGTGTGTGTGTGTGTGTGTGTGAGAGGGAGCTCAGGTGAAAGTAGCTCTCTATGCCTACAGGTTATAGATGAGCTGATACATTAATTACGACCTGCTGCATTAAATATCCGCCGTGGTCTGAGGTGGGTAATTCTGGTTCAGGTCCATATCTCCAGCGCTGATCTCTGTCTGCGTCATTCAGGGCTTCTCCGTTTAGCGAATCCTCGCCAAAGAACATCAGGGAATCGATTGTTCTGCTGAAGAATTTTAACGATTTGGAGGAAAACAGCTTGTTCAGTGAACATCTGATGGGACAAATGAGCAGACCCTCTGGACGGAGCACGACGGTCCCCCCCCACCCCCGTCCCTCGCAGCCTCGCCCCTCCACCCCCGTCCATGGGGTTCACACGTCACGGCTACGCTTCGCGCGCTGCTTGGCAACGTGCTCGTGCGCAAGTGTGAACGAGCGTGCTGCGAGGGAGGGGCAGGCCATGCTTAGGCTCGGCGCAGTTAGCTAGTGTTCAAATGGGACTAATGAGTCAAACTCGTGGTTGGTCCGTGTATCTGGAGGACCTGAGCTTCACACACACACACACACACGCACGCTGGCCTTAATCTGCTCCTAATCTGCCAGTGTTGGTTTGGATGAGAAGCTGAGGTTGGGTCATACTGTAAAGTGCTGATATGGGATGTGGTTTTCAGAGGATGGACGTTCCATTTGGTGATGACCGGAAACACCAGATTTTTGGCTGCTGTGGGCGGAGCTTCGCAATGTTGCGTCTTGCTTTCGCTGCCGAGCGTGTGGGTGATAACCGGAACAGGCTCCTAATGATTGTTAATGAAGGAGGAGGGGCCTCCTGGGGGTCACGACCCTCTTTACGCCACCTGCCAGATGGCCCCCAACATGCTGCGTTTGTGTGCTGCTGAGGGTCACACACACTTTTACCGGCAGAACCACTATGACAACCAGCGCACGTGATTCAAAACAAGCTTTATTCATTCAACTTAGATTTAACAGAGAAATTACAGAACACACACACACACACACACACACACACACACTCCTCTCCTTCTTTGGCTCGCAGCTTTTTCATGTTTCCTTGGTTGACCCCTCGCTGGCGTCCTCAGTCCTTCGGGCTAAAACAGCCCCCAGAACGCTGCTGGTGTTTAATTGGATTCAGCCTGTAGGGCTGCTTACGCTACCATGTGGTGTGTGTGTGTGTGTGTGTGTGTGTGTGTGTGTGTGTGTGTGTGTGTGTGTGCGTGCGTGCGTGCGTGTGTGTGTGTGTGTGTGTGTGTGTGTGTGGAGGTCCACATCTGTCAAACATGCTCAGTGTGTTCCTGCTCTCATCAGTGAACCACCAACAATGAAGCTGGAGCTCTAATCTTCACAGTCCTGCAGGTCCACCTGGAGGACACCTGACCCCCCTCATGGAGTCAGGTTTCTGGCTGATCTGGTTAGAAATTAATTCCTGCTTTCCTGCTCATCCTCTGGTGCCTCCCGAGGATCTCCTAGAATCTTCTGCTTGTTCTTGAGGTTTTGCAGGTCAATGCAGAAACCTTCTTGCGTCTCCTCTTGGAGGAGATGGTCCACCTGTGCTTCCTGATTGGGTAGACCCAGAGTAGAATTCCAAACAATGAAGGAAAGGTCAGGAAGAACCCAAGGAGAACAACTGTGGTCTTTATTCTTCACCAAAACATTACCTACAAGATTAAAAAGATTATTTTGAAAGATCAATAAGGGCAGAGACATCAAGATTCAACCTTTTTACTGGTCTCACCCCCATTAAGGTCCTCTGGAGATGAGAGGAGAGCCCTGGTTAAAAATACAACACTACAACCCAGTTTCTCCTACACACACACACACACACACACACACACTCTCTCTCTCTCTCTCTTACTCACACATTCACACACTCACACTTGCAGCAGACAAAGACTTCGCTGCAAGTGGATGCAGACAGGAAGATGGGCGGAGCCGAGAGGAGGATGGAGTGAAAGAGAGAGCGAGGGGGAGGGGCATGTGTGCTGGGGGATGAATAAAAGACTAGTGGGGGGAGGGGATGGAAGAGCAGGGAGGGAGGAGGAGGAGGAGATGGGGTAAAAATGGAACGCTCGCAGAGTTGTGAAGAGGACGAAGTGTATGATGAATAAAGCGCAGAAGAAGAAAAGACGAGTTTTGCTGGCTCTGATGTCACTGACCCAGCTGATGATGTCATTGTTTTTAATCGGCTCAGCCAATGAGGTTGCAGGAGGCAGCGGTGCATTTTGGACCGACTGTCCTGTCACGAATATGAATATTTGAATGATTAATTTGATTTCAAACGTCCAACACATTTCAAATCAGAACTACCCGTCCCACCTCCGGCAGCCTGTTAAATTAAAATTATGTGAATATAAGTGAGTCTCGTCCACCAGCTGCTGTCCACCGCCGCCACGCTCAGCCGGAAGAAACGGTTCTTGTGATGCCTCCCGGTGGGTGGTCCGGTCTAATTGGGCAGAATCCCGTCTGTCGTACATTATGGACCTTTCAGCACTGAGGAGGCTGCGGTCCAAAGACCTCCAGGGTTTGGAGGCTGGATTCCGGATGGTTGGACTTTTCTCTCTAATTGAAACTGTCCCGATGAGGCTTCGCTGTCGCTGGGGTTTTCGCCCACCGTCCCGGTCCGCCACACTGGGAGGTTCTGTGTGATGGAAGTGAAAGAGATAAAGACAGCCTGCAGGTCTGGGAACCGTCCTATTCGTCAGAGCAGGGCGGGACCAGAATGGGAGCCAGGAGAACGTGAGCGACCAGATCCACAGCCTCAGTCGGCATCAGGTCTGATGAACGAGTCTGTCCTGTGGACTGGTGGAGGCCTCCCACCAACGAGAGCAGCTGTCACCGTGCGGGACCAACGTCCAGACGTGGCCGACGTCAGTCCAGACCGGCCTGAAGCTATGATGATTTGCAGGCATCATGACGTTGATCACTGGTCCATATGTTACCTTTGGCAATGTGAAGAAAGAGGCCGTCCCAGGCTCCTCCTGTCTGGAGATGTGCACTGACATGGAAACACAAGCGCGGATACGTCGTGGTAAAAGCCTCCCTTTGTTGAGGACTTTATAGGCCTCGAGGGGCCGCAAGTATATGAAAATGTCTGAGCAAAGGTCCTACAGAGTGAATGTAGAGCAGCTGGGTTTGTTTCTGGGGTTTTGACTCCATGCTGGACTTCTGAGGTGTTGCGGCAAGATGCGGTTAGCATTGTAAATCTCGTTAGCAAGCGTCAGCAGATCCTTTCTGCTGATGTTTCTGGAGATTGATGTGTGACTGCATGTTTACATAGGACATTTTTCACGTTACTGTTCTCGTCTCTCTGCAGACTGCAGAATATTTGAGCTCATGACAAGAGTCCTGGTACATGATGGATGCTTTGGTCCAGAGTAACACATTTTTCATGCTAATAAAAACAAAAAAGCTTTGTCTGAGATGTTCTTCACTGACCTGATGAACATCACCTCTCATGTCCGTGTTCTGGTTCCTCACCCATGAACAGCCACAAACTGCTGAGGGACCTGTGCGTCTCCCCGTTAGCCTCTATCAGGCTAGCGATGACGCCACACCACCGGCCCAGGAGAATTCAGAAAACCTGGTTTTGGTTCTCAATATGGACGCTGAAGGAAAAGCAAACGTGCCCTCGGCTGACTCCACTTCCTGGTTTGTAATCCGCCGTCTCGGCTGAAGGTTCAGGCAGCCACGGGCAGACAGAATAATTCCTCTGTCAGCCTTTCTGGGATTAACTGGTGTGGGATTTATACTGGGGGGCACCATCACGTTGGGGGATGGGGGAGTGAATATGGGGGTCACAGCGGACTTGATTTTGTTTATGCGAGGATTTATTTTTCACCTCCTGTGAAGAAGGGATTGGACTGGGATGAGAGTCACCTCTGGTTCCAGTCGCAATGGGATGTGGAGCAATGGAGGCTTAACACCCCCCCCCCCACACACACACACACATACACACACAGTCTACAGCAGCCCTGAAAGCCCCTAAAGCCCCCGTTCTCATGAAGCAGCCCCTCGCTCCACAGCTGAACTGGTGCTCCACTTTTCCTCTGGAGCAGGTATTCCCTGTGGACGTCCACCCGTATGTGAGCAGAGAAAACAGCCGAACCTTCGTCCTCTCCAACGCCACAAATGTGGTGAACCCAGAAAGGCGTCTCGTCTTTTTGTAGACAAGGAAAACCTGAAGCTGTCGTGAAAAACACCTCATTAAAGTGGGATTAGCTGCCTCTGCCCCACTTCTGATTCACATCATTATTCCGGATTACACGTGCAGTCGTAGAACTTGTTGTTTGTTCCAGGTTGTGTATCTCCCCGCGCCTCCGCGGGTCTCAGTGGGGTCCTCGGTGTCTGGCGTCAGCCGTGCAGCGGTCTTTGATTGCAGCTCGGAGTCGTGCGGCGGTCCGGCCTCGGCCCGCAGCGAACCACAGCTGAGCCGTGGAGTTTGCTCAGTGGCGGCGTCCCGACACGCTGCGAGTGACTGAAATCACGCAGGACAGGGAGGAAGCCTGGGAGCCTTTAGTGGGGCTCCTTTCCCGCTGGGAGAGCAGATGATCACGTGACACCAGTGACGGCATCAATGCTTCCTGTTCCGATCAAGAGACCGGAAAACACGCCATAATCCCTTCTCTTCTCCACCCTCCATGGGAGGGTGTTGCCCCCCCTCCCCAGCTGCTTGTTGGAATGTCTCGCATTATGAATAAATGATGGCGTTTTCACCCCAGCGATCACATGGTTTTGACGGTTTATGGAGGTCAGGCTGCTGCAGCAGGAGCAGTAGCCCCACAGCATCAGTGTCAGTCGTGGTGCTGAAGCCCAACAGCGTGGTTACCGCTGCAGTAGCACGCTCAGTGACGCTACCGTCTCTGTTAGCGTTAGCTACAGTAGTAAGTTCTAGTCATACAATCGCTAGTACGAGTGTATCTGCGGTTGTTTGTGCAGTAACCAGTGTGGTGAGCCGCATCTGTTCTGACCCTGACGGGGAACTACAGGCGCTGTCTGCGGTCCTGAAGCTGCTCTGGGAGCAGACTTTATCGAACCAGCGCCGTTTAGAAACAAAGGTGCCTCCGGGAGCCGCCGATAATGTGAAACGGCTGCAGTAGGTTTGTGTCAGAGCCCAGAATCACCACGTTTAACGAGCCCTCATAGGCAGCGTGTCTTTGATCCGCACACACACGCGCGCACGTTTCGCTCTGGGGCTGTGATTTGTCTTCTGCCGTCCTTCTCTTTGGAGACGGGGAGAGTATTTATGTAAATTTGCCTCTGAAAAGTAGGTTAAGATGAATTTGGTGCAGTTCCGAACGTCACGGCAGCGTTCGGAACCACGCTTCGACCTTTTTTTACACTTGATTGATCTCAGCTACAACATTTCCTTCGCTTCTCTTGAAAAATAGATGGCCGTGAGTGCGCACGCGACCTGACGTGGGCCTTCCATCAGCGCCAACATGTTTGTTCTCACGTGCTTGGAAGCAGAGCTGTTAGAGAGGAACCACATGGCTGCCCGATCTCTTTTATTTTGACAAAGACGCACTCTGAGGTCAGAGGTGACAACACCTTAAGGTCTCTTTAAACTCTTAAAAGATCTGGTTTTTCCAGAAGTGTCTCGTCCATCACAGCACGTCCTCTTCAAAATGGTGAGCGGCTCATGTGACGGAGCGATGGCGTGCTCACTGGCGGTTTCCTGGGCCCCGGTGGTCACATTTGTGAGATGGGGGATGAGTTCTCCCTTTAGGGGCAGATAATAAAGGCGGAGGACGAGCTGGTGTCTCTGTGGGACGCTGCTATGTCCCGTTAGAGAGACGCTCTGATGTTATTTCCAGCCGCAGCGACCGATTGGCCGGTTCGTCTCCTCCAATCAGAGGAAAGATCTGAAATTGCAGACGAGCTGAATTAGGTGGAAAAATTGTGAAATTTGAGGGAGCAACAATGAGGACAACAGGCGCGTCCTCGGAGGACGTGCGTGTTTGGAGGACGTGCTTTAATGATGTGAACTACGTGTGCTCCTACGTGTTCTTCAACATGCAAATTAAATGTAAATCTACACGTTAAGTTGAAACCAGCAACGACCCGCAGTAACGTCTCCATAAGGACGTCTGTCTTCTGTCTCCCCGTCTCCTGCGTCCTACAGCATTCAGACAGCACGATCTTCCAACTCTCATTATTATTACGATCAAATGCCGGGGATTGAAATAAAAATAGGACTTTCTTCCTCTTCCGCTCAGCTTCATCATCTCATTCTGACTCGTCCTCTCCTCCCTCCCTCTCTCTTTCTTTGTCTTTACTCTTTTCTTTCTGTCAGCATCATCTTGTCCTCCTCGGGGAGTACAGAGGAAACTGGGGGGTGAAGTAATTAATCTGCATTCAGTGGTAAGAGAGGAGGTGTGTGTGTGTGTGTGTGTGTGTGTGTGTGTGTGTGTGTGCGTGCGTGCACGTGTGTGTTAGACACAGAGCTGCTCATCTCCATCTTCTCATGTTGAGACATCTTGGTCTCCTCTCGACACAAATGGATCCTCTGGCTTTTATCACTGCTGCACTGATGCATGATGGGAGGCTTGGTGGACGTGGGTGGTGTTGATGCACTCGGAGCTTTTCTCTCCCCGCTTTTGGGATTCCTGCTCGCGTTTGTCCTCAGGAGGTAAACGTGCACGTCAATGGTCGTCAGGTGTGGTGATAAGGGCAGGAAGTGATGTGATGATGTTGCTGGTTGGCCGGGTTGATGCAGGACGCTCAGACCAACAGCTTTAAAGATGTTCTCCTTGCTGTCAACATGAAGAACTGTCCCTTCTCTCGTTCCTCCTCCTCCTCCTCCTCCTCCTCCTCCTCATCCTCATCCAAACAGGGAAACCTCCAACTCTCCTCCATCTGCTACATCGGCTGTCAGCACTCCTCCTCCTCCTCCTCCTCCTCCTTCTCCTCATCATCATCTTCACCAGTCAATTCTCATCCACCAGAGAACCAGAAGCATCTTCATCTTCTCCTCCTCCTCCTCCTCTCACTTCTTGTTTCCTCAGCTTCTCGGGTCAAGGAGCTGCCGGACCTCTGAGTCATGACAAACGTGCTGAGCAGCCGGCCTGCGTGATTGGCTGTTGCTGGGTCACATGGTACAGACATGGACGTGTTGGTTACTGGTGTTATTTTTAGAAGCCTCGGGGTTTGCTCCAGTCGTGAGGACGTCCTCGTCTCTGCACGGCAGATAAAGTTTATATAAATGAACATTCTCCTCCTGGTTTACGGGAGGCACCATGGTGACAGACAACTGTGCGTCCAGATGTTCTTTCAAAGCTTTGCAGCCACAAATGTGTGCAGACAGAAGCGATGTGTTTGAGATGGCTGACAGGGGTCATTGTGAGAGGGCAACAACTCAAAGGGCACATTCCTTATAAACCGAAACCATGGAAACGGCCGCGTGCCCACCGCTGAATTACAAGCGTAATTATATGAGCTTTTATACAGAATTCTTGTTGAATTCAGTTTTTTTAATTTGGCTCACATGTTTGAAAAGCCCGAGTTTTATAACCACTTAAGCTGCCTGGCAGCTCTTGCTGAAGGTTAAAATACAGTCGGTAAGGGAAATACTGACTGTTGTACCAGTCAGATAAACAAGAATCTGCCTGAAAAGTGTTCAGACATTGTAAAACTGCAAATTTATACATTAAAGTTGCAGACTTAGGAGGCTAGCTGTTAGCTGGTTTCTATCTTGACTTTAGTTTTGAACTTCTGCCTGTTAAACGTACTGTTTTTTCCTGTCTGGAAACATGTCATAGTCATCAAAATAGGATTAAAACATTATATAAATGAGATGGGAGCAACTGTTTCCTGGTGCAGATGATGATGATGACAACTTGCAAACAGGAACATGCTACGTTGAAGATGGTTGGTTTGTTCAGACTGTTGTGTTGAAGTCTTTGGGACAAAATGTCACCAAGAGACGTCATCAGAAACATTTGAAATGTTGCGTGTTTAGAGGAGCAAGATGTGCGGTAAAGCCTGACTGTTGGCTGACTGTTTAAAAGGCCGATTCATAAAGACCAAAGTGAGTGCCCATGAAAGACGGGGCTAAAAATAGACCAATGTCTCTGAAGACATCATGCAGGGAGGAATCACCCCTGCAGCTTTGGGCAGAAAGATGGACAGAAACAGGAAGTGTGCTGACTCTTTATTCCAGCTGCATCTTTCGGTTTCACTCTTTTATGTAGTGAGAGAGATGAAAAGGTTTAAGGGTGACAAAAGGTTGAATGTTGGGTCAACATGGCTGACATGAAGCACCATGGCTGACATTTGTCTTCCTGTGTGTGTGCGTGTGTGTGTGTGTGTGTCTGTGTGTGTGTTCTCCTGTGAAAAAGACATCAGGGCTCATTAACAGCCACGTTCTGACAGGCGAGTCGAGTCAGGTCGGAGCCGTGTTGGAAATTAATTTACACAGAAAAATGTGTGTGTGTGTGTGTGTGTGTGTGTGTGTGTGTGTGTGTGTGTGTGTGTGTGTGTAAGAGAGAGAGATGCAGACCGGGGCGAGGTGCTCTCCGGAGGAGGTGACAGAGCAGCCAGAGACTAATTACACAGAAGGTGGAAGGTTTCACCGCAGGGTCGTACGGTTCACCAAGTGAGGCTAACATGAAACCGCTAACTTGGAACCGCTAACTTGGAACCGCTAACTTGGAACCGCTAACTCAGTTGACCTGAGACTTGGCTGGAGGTGATTGGCCGCAGTGTGTTTGTCCAGCGGATTGGTTGACTGGAAGTGTGTCTGATGTAATCTTAGATGAACTAATACCGTATTGGCCCGAATATAAGACGGTGTTTTTTGCGTTGAAAGAAGACTGAAAAAGTGGGGGTCGTCTTACATTCGCGGTCTAGACATTATACCCATTCACAACGCTAGATGGCGCCAGATATATTTGAAGCGAATGCTGAACTAAACGTCCCAGGCCAAAGCGAACCCCTGTCACGAAGAAGAAAAATAAAAATAGCGGTAGCACGAAGAAGAAAAGTAAAAAATAGCGGTAAGAAAGAAAAGAGAAGAAAATAAGAGAAGAGATAACAGAAAATAGAGAAATGTAGCGACAATCTGGAGAAAAGTGGGTCGAAGATATAATCATTTGTTTCAAATGTACTGTAATTATTTTCTGTATAAAAATTAAATTTGGTGTTCAAAAAGTCTTTTTTCAAACTTGAGTCTTGAAAAAGAGGGGGTCGTCTTATAATCAGGGTCGTCTTATATTCGGGCCAATACGGTAAACTCATCTTGATCGTTCTTTTCCTCCTCTGAAGCACTGTAATCTTCCTCCTGTCACATGACCTGTCAGTCAGACGCAGTGGCAACGTCTGAATAGGAATGATGTCACCCTGGAAACGCTCTCGTTCTGATGTCGCTCTCCGACTGCAGTCGCATTTCTTCCTCCTCCGAGAGCACCGCAGGAAGCCGCTCTCTCACTCTTCCTCTCGAGGCCTGACCCCCTTTCCCGGCCTCCCTCCTCATCCTCTTCCTCTCCTTCCCCGCTCCAACCCCCCTTGATTACCTCATTAATGAAGAAAGAGGATGTGTGGGGGGGCTAACCTTGACACAGATATCCTCCTTTTCAGCAGCTTCACACAAAATTGTTGGCGGTAGTTAAAAGCTGAACAGCTGTTTGGACGTCATCTGTTGCCTGGTAGTTTTCTCAGCCAATGGCTAATTGATCTCCCCTCTTCTGTCCTCGTGCTCTCTGCTGATTGGACGGCTGCGTCCTGCCTTCCTCAGGAGCAGGAATGACGTCACATATTTCATAAAGCTCAGTCAATTTGCAAACTTTTGACCCGTTCCCGCGGCCACTCGGCTCCTCTGCAGGGATCAGTCCAGATAGATCAATAATGTGATCAGTGATGTCTGCAGACCCAAAGGTCCTCCTCAGAATCCTAACAAACAAGTCAAGCGGTAAATGCAGTTGTGGTGGGGACACTTTCTCAGCGGGTCCGGTTAAATTCCCCCCCAGCTGCCATCTTGACCCCTCCCTGAAATGTTTAAGGCGTCTCCCTGTGTGGTGGCAGATGTGCTGTACAGCTGTGGACTCTCAGGAGCTTCAGCTGGAAAGAAAAGCATCTCATCTGGAGTTCACAGCGGAACCGCGGATGGATGCTGGGACGCTCTCTGATGGTTAGCTTGTGCCGTGACATTGACGACGGCGTGGGCGTGATCTCATTAGCGGCAGCCGCAGAGCGTGGCTCCGCTGGGATGGCTCCGCTGGGATGGCTCCGCGGTTCACCGGCAGTGGCGTCTCATGGATGGTGGAGAGCAGCATGAGTGCTCTTGACTCACATGATCTCCATACCTCTGCTCCTCCTCCCCCGTTACGCTGACCTGAACATCAATGACCTCATCCTTTGTCACCCAGGGTTCTTTTGGGGTTTTAACTGGAGAAACGCATCTCCCTGGTGGGTGTCAGTGTGAGAACCCCCCACCTGGAAATGGCCTTTTACATATGTAGCGTGAGGTAATGACCGGCTGAATATGCAGCGTGGCATTTCCACACGCGCCTGCAGACCTTCAGTACAAAGTGGTCTCCTCCATGACGCTGCTTTGATATACAGACCCGAAACAAGATTAAAGAACCGTTGTTCCCAGTTCTCTGGAGTCGATCCTTATGTCAGGGCTCCTGTTAGGGTGACAGGAGGTGAAGCTGAAAGAAAACACCTGAGATTCTTGAGCTTCCTTCAGTGGAGTTTTGTTTTTTCATTCATGGTAGATGTGAAAACAGTTTGAGTTTAGCTTCCTCAGTCCGCTTGAATATAAAAATACCCCTTTTTAATCTCTTCAGGTGTTGAATCATTTATAAAGTGTTCCGTTTATTAATGGTGATTATTGATCCAGCCTGGTGGATCTGCTGGTTGGCCCTGATGGAGGCTGGATGTGATGGAGGATGGATGTGATGGAGGCTGGATGTGATGGAGGCTGGATGGAGATTGGATGGAGGTTGGATGTGATGGAGGTTGGATGGAGATTGGATGGAGGTTGGATGTGATGGAGGCTGGATGTGATGGAGGCTGGATGTGATGGAGGTTGGATGTGATGGAGGCTGGATGTGATGGAGGCTGGATGTGATGGAGGCTGGATGTGATGGAGGCTGGATGTGATGGAGGCTGGATGTGATGGAGGCTGGATGTGATGGAGGCTGGATGTGATGGAGGTTGGATGTGATGGAGGCTGGATGTGATGGAGGCTGGATGTGATGGAGGCTGGATGTGATGGAGGCTGGATGTGATGGAGGTTGGATGTGATGGAGGCTGGATGTGATGGAGGCTGGATGTGATGGAGGCTGGATGGAGATTGGATGGAGGTTGGATGTGATGGAGGTTGGATGGAGATTGGATGGAGGTTGGATGTGATGGAGGCTGGATGTGATGGAGGCTGGATGTGATGGAGGTTGGATGTGATGGAGGCTGGATGTGATGGAGGCTGGATGTGATGGAGGCTGGATGTGATGGAGGCTGGATGTGATGGAGGCTGGATGTGATGGAGGCTGGATGTGATGGAGGCTGGATGTGATGGAGGCTGGATGTGATGGAGGTTGGATGTGATGGAGGCTGGATGTGATGGAGGCTGGATGTGATGGAGGTTGGATGTGATGGAGGATGGATGGAGGCTGGATGTGAAGGAGGCTGGATGTGATGGAGGTTGGATGTGATGGAGGATGGATGGAGGCTGGATGTGAAGGAGGCTGGATGTGATGGAGGTTGGATGTGATGGAGGCTGGATGTGATGGAGGTTGGATGTGATGGAGGCTGGATGTGAAGGAGGCTGGATGTGATGGAGGTTGGATGTGATGGAGGCTGGATGTGATGGAGGTTGGATGTGATGGAGGTTGGATGTGATGGAGGCTGGATGTGATGGAGGTTGGATGTGATGGAGGATGGATGGAGGCTGGATGTGAAGGAGGCTGGATGTGATGGAGGTTGGATGTGATGGAGGATGGATGGAGGCTGGATGTGATGGAGGTTGGATGTGATGGAGGATGGATGGAGGCTGGATGTGATGGAGGTTGGATGTGATGGAGGTTGGATGTGATGGAGGCTGGATGGAGGCTGGATGTGATGGAGGCTGGATGTGATGGAGGTTGGATGTGATGGAGGATGGATGGAGGCTGGATGTGATGGAGGTTGGATGTGATGGAGGTTGGATGTGATGGAGGCTGGATGTGATGGAGGCTGGATGGAGGCTGGATGTGATGGAGGCTGGATGTGATGGAGGCTGGATGTGATGGAGGATGGATGTGATGGAGGATGGATGTGATGGAGGCTGGATGTGATGGAGGATGGATGGAGGCTGGATGTGATGGAGGTTGGATGTGATGGAGGTTGGATGTGATGGAGGCTGGATGGAGGCTGGATGTGATGGAGGCTGGATGTGATGGAGGCTGGATGTGATGGAGGCTGGATGTGATGGAGGCTGGATGTGATGGAGGCTGGATGTGATGGAGGCTGGATGTGATGGAGGTTGGATGTGATGGAGGCTGGATGTGATGGAGGCTGGATGTGATGGAGGTTGGATGTGATGGAGGATGGATGGAGGCTGGATGTGAAGGAGGCTGGATGTGATGGAGGTTGGATGTGATGGAGGATGGATGGAGGCTGGATGTGAAGGAGGCTGGATGTGATGGAGGTTGGATGTGATGGAGGCTGGATGTGATGGAGGTTGGATGTGATGGAGGCTGGATGTGAAGGAGGCTGGATGTGTGATGGAGGTTGGATGTGATGGAGGCTGGATGTGATGGAGGTTGGATGTGATGGAGGTTGGATGTGATGGAGGCTGGATGTGATGGAGGTTGGATGTGATGGAGGATGGATGGAGGCTGGATGTGAAGGAGGCTGGATGTGATGGAGGTTGGATGTGATGGAGGATGGATGGAGGCTGGATGTGATGGAGGTTGGATGTGATGGAGGATGGATGGAGGCTGGATGTGATGGAGGTTGGATGTGATGGAGGTTGGATGTGATGGAGGCTGGATGGAGGCTGGATGTGATGGAGGCTGGATGTGATGGAGGTTGGATGTGATGGAGGATGGATGGAGGCTGGATGTGATGGAGGTTGGATGTGATGGAGGTTGGATGTGATGGAGGCTGGATGGAGGCTGGATGTGATGGAGGCTGGATGTGATGGAGGCTGGATGTGATGGAGGATGGATGTGATGGAGGATGGATGTGATGGAGGCTGGATGTGATGGAGGATGGATGGAGGCTGGATGTGATGGAGGTTGGATGTGATGGAGGTTGGATGTGATGGAGGCTGGATGGAGGCTGGATGTGATGGAGGCTGGATGTGATGGAGGCTGGATGTGATGGAGGCTGGATGTGATGGAGGCTGGATGTGATGGAGGCTGGATGTGATGGAGGCTGGATGTGATGGAGGATGGATGTGATGGAGGATGGATGTGATGGAGGCTGGATGTGATGGAGGCTGGATGTGATGGAGGCTGGATGGAGGCTGGATGGAGGCTGGATGTGATGGAGGCTGGATGGAGGCTGGATGTGATGGAGGCTGGATGGAGGCTGGATGTGATGGAGGCTGGATGGAGGCTGGATGTGATGGAGGATGGATGTGATGGAGGCTGGATGTGATGGAGGCTGGATGTGATGGAGGCTGGATGTGATGGAGGCTGGATGTGATGGAGGCTGGATGTGATGGAGGCTGGATGGAGGCTGGATGTGATGGAGGCTGGATGTGATGGAGGCTGGATGTGATGGAGGCTGGATGTGATGGAGGCTGGATGGAGGCTGGATGTGATGGAGGCTGGATGTGATGGAGGCTGGATGGAGGCTGGATGGAGGCTGGATGTGATGGAGGCTGGATGTGATGGAGGCTGGATGGAGGCTGGATGTGATGGAGGCTGGATGTGATGGAGGCTGGATGTGATGGAGGTTGGATGTGATGGAGGCTGGATGGAGGCTGGATGGAGGCTGGATGTGATGGAGGCTGGATGTGATGGAGGCTGGATGGAGGCTGGATGTGATGGAGGCTAGATGTGATGGAGGCTGGATGTGATGGAGGATGGATGGAGGCTGGATGTGATGGAGGCTGGATGTGATGGAGGTTGGATGTGATGGAGGCTGGATGGAGGCTGGATGTGATGGAGGCTGGATGTGATGGAGGCTGGATGGAGGCTGGATGTGATGGAGGCTGGATGTGATGGAGGCTGGATGTGATGGAGGTTGGATGTGATGGAGGCTGGATGTGATGGAGGCTGGATGGAGGCTGGATGTGATGGAGGTTGGATGTGATGGAGGCTGGATGGAGGCTGGATGTGATGGAGGCTGGATGTGATGGAGGCTGGATGTGATGGAGGCTGGATGTGATGGAGGCTGGATGTGATGGAGGCTGGATGTGATGGAGGATGGATGTGATGGAGGATGGATGTGTCCCTGGTTGATGACCTTCTCTTGGTCGCAGGTCTGGTCAAGCTCGGCATCCACTGTGTCACATGTCAGAAAGTCGCCATCAAGATCGTCAACAGGGAAAAACTGAGCGAGTCCGTTTTGATGAAGGTAAGATCGTTGCGTTCACCTGTTTGGTTCTCGTTGTTCTCACATTTCAGGCCGCAGAAGAACCACAAATGGGAGCTGTCTGATCTGATGGTTGTTTCTGCTCAGAGATGTTCCCTGACTTTCACTCTTCCTCCCTCCATCCCTCGTTCCTCCCATCGTCACATGATCTCACACATCCTGTAAATACACGAAAGTTCTCCTCCACGCCACCTCCTGAGGACGCTCTCGTTTTTGTTAATGTTTAGAATGCTTCAGCATTTTTTCCTTCTTCTTCTGAGGTTCCCTTGTTCATTGTTGGGAACGTGGGAACGTCCTGAATCCTCTACATATAAACGCAGGTTTTCACCCTGAATGTTTTAGTAAACTGAAGGAACTTTTTCTTGAAGAACCATCTCAACATCATGATTCAGTGGTTGGATTTTCAGGTTTTAATGGATCAGTAGCTCCAGTGTTCCCCAGTGTTCTCCAGTGATCCCTAGTGTTTCCTCGTGTTCCCTCGTGTTCCCCAGTGATTCCTAGTGTTCTCCAGTGTTCCCTAGTGTTTCCTCGTGCTCCCTCGTGTTCCCCATGATTCCTAGTGTTCTCCAGTGTCCCCTCGTGTTCCCCAGTGTTCTCCAGTGATGTTCCTGCTGTTTTCTCATGATTTCTGATGAAAGGTCAATGGATTGTTGACCTGTATGGGTGGTTCTTCTTCTGTGATCTTTTTACTACAGCACAGTTTTGTTTGCGTGCAGGTGGAGCGAGAGATCGCCATCCTGAAGCTCATCGAGCATCCTCACGTCTTAAAGCTGCACGAAGTCTACGAAAATAAGAAATACCTGTAAGTTCACCTGTCAACATGGTTCCAATAAAAAGGGGGGAATTCCCTCTGAATCCTGACATCACTCCCTCATCCTCGTGGACACACATGCGTCGTCTCCTCCACCTGCGCAGGTACCTGGTGCTGGAACACGTGTCGGGCGGCGAGCTGTTCGACTACCTGGTGAAAAAAGGTCGATTAACGCCAAAGGAGGCCAGGAAGTTCTTCAGGCAGATCATCTCAGCGCTGGACTTCTGCCACAGCCACTCCATATGGTCTGTTCTCACCATACGTGTGTGTGTGTGTGTGTGCGTGTGTGTGTGCGTGTGTGTGTGTGTGTGTGTGTGTGTGTGTGTGTGTGTGTGTGTGTGTGATCAACAGCCACGATCAGTTATTGGAGGATTGATCCTGCTGTTCCTGTCTGTTTATGTCCAGCCACAGAGATTTGAAGCCTGAGAATTTGTTGTTGGATGAGAAGAACAACATCAGGATCGCAGACTTCGGCATGGCGTCCCTGCAGGTCGGGGACAGCCTGCTGGAGACCAGCTGCGGGTGAGAACTTCGTTTGTGTGTGTGTGTGTGTGTGTGTGTGAGAAGACTTTTCTTCGTCTCCAGTTTGTGGGAGCAGCTCTGATGGATCCTGGAATCTTAACTTTGTTTCTGGAACATCAGAGAAGGAACATCTGACACGTTTTCTCAGCAACATCAAAAACAACCACCATCATGCCAAGATTGTCTCAAATCTCTTCAAAAAAGTTTTTGTTTTTGTTTTGAGTCAAATGAGTCAAAGACAAGTGAGAATGCTTCTAGAAGTCAACTGGACCTCTACCAAAGAAGCTTCAGGTCTGAAGAAACCTCCTTGATGAGGTGAAACCAGGAGGACGTCCAGTTGAAGCTATATGAAGCGAAAGAGGACAGTTCTGGATGATTGAGGACTTTCACCCACACTGGAACTTCTGCAGGATTCCACTGGGTTTAGAACTTCTCAGTACCTTCACTGAGGAGCGAGTTTATGCTGAATAGTTAGCATGTTAAGCTAACTCCTGCGATGTAATGCATTTTCTACCTGTAGAGGTGACCGCCTGATTACCTCAGAGGTTCACTGAGATCACTTCCTGTTGTAGTCTCTCAGCCGACCCGGGTCAGGTGGGCCGAGTGTGACGTTCGCACGTGTTTCTGACAAAGTGGTGCGTGTCGATCTGGTGGCTGCGGGCCGCCGTTCGTCTGTGTCATCCTTTCTTTTGTTGCCTTTCACAGATCTCCTCACTACGCCTGCCCGGAGGTCATCAGGGTGAGTGCTCCTGCTCCGCCTGTCACGCTGTAGAAGCAGCCCCAATGGCTCCATCACACACACACACACACACACACACGCACACACACACACTTTCAGTAAATATTAAAAAACGAAGAGATATTTTTACTCTTCAGACGCCGCTGATGCTTTTATTGGGTTCTCTGAGAATGACTGATCTGTCCGTCTGTCCAGGGGGAGAAGTATGACGGCAGGAAGGCCGATGCGTGGAGCTGCGGCGTCATCCTGTTTGCTCTGTTGGTGGTCAGTAGCCGTCGCTCCATGTTTGCTGAGCGGTTGACGTCATTAAAGGTGGATCTGCGTCAACGTTGTGCTGTTTGCTGTCCCCTGCCTGCAGGGGGCACTGCCGTTCGATGACGATAACCTGAGGAACCTCCTGGAGAAGGTGAAGCTGGGAGTCTTCCACATGCCCCACTTCATCCCCCCCGACTGCCAGAACCTCCTTCGTGGGATGATTGAAGTTGACCCCACCAAGAGGCTGACGGTACGAGACCGACGGGACCCAACGTTAGCAGCAGTTAGCATTAGCGCTACGACTTCCACTGAAGTTCCCCCGCCGCTCGTCTGCTGGGCAGGATGATTCACACTAGTGACGTAATCTCTGCTGGTAGATCTCCCAGATTAGATCAGATGGCAGAAAGGATCAGCGGGTGAAGGATGAGGAACAGTGGCTCTTTAGATGTCTGATCATAAACAGTCCAGAACCGACACCGCAAGCTCATAATGTCCGTCTGTGTGTTACAGTTAGAGCAGATCCAGAAGCACACCTGGTACCTGTGAGTAGACTCCGCCTCCTTGGGTCACTGTAAACCCATCGGAAAAGCTCTTGTCTCCTCTCTGATTACCCACAATTCCTTTCCCAATTACTGTTGCCGCTTGCGTTGCAGAGCCGGAAAGAACGAGCCGGAGCCAGAGCAGCCCGTCCCCAGGAAGGTGGCGGTGAGGACGCTGGCCTCGGCCGAGGAGATCGACCCCGACGTCCTGGAGAGCATGAACTCTCTGGGCTGCTTCAGAGACAAGGACAAGCTGACCTCAGATCTGCTGGCTGCAGAGTGAGTGAGGAGGAGGAGGAGGAGGAAGAAGGGAGGAGGGAGAAACTAACCTGAAGGTCTTCCATGTCCGCAGCGACAACCAGGAGAAGATGATCTACTTCCTGCTGCTGGACCGCAAGGAGAGATACCCGAGCCACGAGGACCAGAATCTGCCTCCACGCAACGAGACCGGTACGAGACCAGCGTCCTCGTCCCCACAGTCCCATCAGCCTCGGCTGATGACTCAGCTCACCGAGTAAAGTCGTAAAGGTCACGCAGAGGTCGTAGAGGTTGGGCGATCCCCCCGAAGGTCCAGACCCATTTAAAAGAGTTAATGTTGGGATGGAAGACGTTGGGGTTTCAGGACATTAACGGTTCCGCTGTTTGAGGCGGTTTGAGGCTCCATGTCGTTCCGCCATTGACCTCTGACCTTTTGACCTGCCCGGCAGACCCGCCCCGCAAGCGCGTGGACTCGCCACTGCTGAGTCGTCACGGCAAACGCAGGCCGGAGAGGAAGTCCATGGAGGTCCTGACGGTGACGGAGGGAGGGTCACCTGTACCGGTGCGGCGAGCCATCGACATGGCGACCCACGGTCAGAGGTGAGACACACAGGAACACACACACACACACACAGGAACACACACAGGAACACACACACACACACACACACACACCACGGACGATTGTGGTACCATGTAGTATTTGTTTGAACAAATCAAATTCATGCATAGCTTAAATGAGCTTTACTGATTTAGTCTCTGGTCGCATAATTTAATATCAAATATCAGAAGATTCCAGTGAGCTTTCTGGTCCGTTGCTGTGGGTTCTCTGGGTTCTGTGGTTCTGTTGTTTCTGTGGTTCTGATTTGGCCTCTCGGTGCCTCTTCAAGTCGATATTACCAACACAAACTGCAGCTGAGCTCCTCATCTCTCCTCACGTCGTCGTTTCCACCCTTATTAACGCCTGTTTTTGTCGAGTCACGATTCTGAAGCGCTCCAGACTCTCACCGCGGTCGACGTGACGCCGATTAGCATAAATTAAACGCGCTCGGAGCGTTTTGTCTGGCTAATTATCTAATGGAGGAGATCCATCAAAAGCTGCCGCCCTCAGAACAGCCGTGAATTGACTGGTTTCAACGGCGCCGGCTGATGGTGACGGGGGGTGTTGATGGTTTCTGAGGTGCTACTGGTTCTAACCTTCTGATGACTGACCCTTTTATTTTCCACTGGGCTGGAAGAGCTCTCTGGTGTGTGTGTGTGTGTGTGTGTGTCCGTTCAACTGCTGACCAGGTGCCGTGTGTCTCCACAGGTCGCGCTCGATCAGCGGAGCGTCCTCGGGTTTGTCCACCAGTCCTCTCAGCAGTCCCAGGGTGAGTTTGTGCGCTCTCCTTCTGTTTCCCATGATGCACCTCACCGGCTGGCCCGTGCTCGCTGACGTCACCACGTCCATTCACACTTCAGATTTCATCACGGAGCTTGTTTAGGCTCAGAACAGAGAACCACAGGAACGCTGACCACGGCCGCCAGTGCAGATGCAGCGGGTGCTAACGCTAGCACGTTAGTAGAAGGAGTTTCTCAGAGCGTTGTGGAGAAGATCAGGTGGAGGTTCAGGTGTTTTATCGCAGCGTTGATGATGGCGGATGGAACGGAGCCACAGAATAAACAGACGCTCACTTTAACAGTGTTTTACCGCAGCATTTTAAAGGTAGACAATTTGACCACGACGGGGTGTTCAGGAGGCGTTCGTCTTCTGGTTCCTCCCTGGTTCCTCAAGTTTTAAGCAGTGATGTAACTTCCTGTTTCTGAAGAAGCGATTCATTATCGATGCAGAGTTTTATGTTCTATTTTAGCTCAGTTGTTCATTCATCGCATGGCGTCACGCATCAGCAGCGCATGAGGATGAAGCTAAGGCTGTTAGCTTTTCTGCTAAAGTTAAAGCTGGTGAATTTGGGATGCACCGATATATCAGATACCCAAAATAAATGCAAACAAGTATTTCATTTATGTTTTATTCTGAAATTCCCAGCAGGCCATGTTGATGCTAACAAGCTCTCATGAGCTAATATTATTGTCATGTCATGCTAGCATGACCTAGCGTTTTAATTGACTGAGATACGTGAAATCTGACTGAAAGTTCAGCCTTTTTTCTAAAAAAATTCAGAGAATTAAGAGAAAATAACAGTGAAAGAAGAAAAGTCCAAAACTTATTGAACTGATGTTTTTTTAAGTGTGACCTTCAATAAAGAGTGAAACGTACGTAAATATGAGCTAAAGTGATGTCATGTTGCTGTCGGTGCATCCCATCGTGAACGCTCCACTGCTGCCTTCTGATTGGCTGATCACAGTTCTTCTGTTTTTCTTTCTTTCTTGCACTCTCACCACTTCCTGCCTGCTCCACCTCTCCACTCATCTGCCACCTTCTGTTCATTTCCCTCCTTTTTTCACGGGAATGAACCTTTGTTGGCGCCGCGGTGCTCCGGTCTCTCATTGGCTGATCTGCATGGCCACTTGCAGCCCAGCCGGCGGTTTGTCATCCCCCCTCAGTCCCCAGACTTGTGTCAGTCCCCCAACTATAGCCCCACCCACTCCTCTCAGGTCCGCCTTAATGGGGTGGGGCAACACGCTGCCAACTCTTACCAGCCAAAGATGGGGTCTCCCCTCATGCACCCCCGCACACAGACCCTCCCCGCCAAGCCCAAAGTGTCTGAGAAGCCCCTGCAGACCACCAGGTCAAACCCCCTCCCCACCACCGCCCGGCCCCCCACCACTCCCAAGTCCGAGCCTTCCACGCCCAACACACCCTTGGCCCCGAGCATCCCCAGTAGCCCACGGGTTAGACGCCACCCGCCCCTTACCGTCGCGCCCAAGCTCTCCATCCCGCTGTCCCCCATGCCCCCCATGACACCCCGCCGCCGCCACCACCTCCACCCTGACCACAACGGCAAATCTGTCCCCATGACGCAGGTGACCCCCCTCCCGTCTCCCAGAGGAAGTCCTCTTCCCACCCCTAAAGGAACCCCTGTGCACACCCCAAAGGACAGCCCTACGGGCACGCCCAGCCCGACCCCGCCCCCCAGCCCCTCCGTGCCGTGGAGGGCGCGCCTCAACTCCTTCAAGAACAGCTTCCTGGGCTCGCCACGGTTCCACCGCAGGAAAATGCAAGGTACCGAAACGATATCACACCCCTCCCATAACCAGGAGGGAGGGGCATGAATCACAGAGTGATGCAGAGTAATTGTTATAATTATTCATCTAAAACAGTTATTTTTCTCTCTAATCGCCAAGAGCGCCTCTGCTGGACACCCTGGGTATTACACACGCGGGACGGGGGGGTTCAGTCCCCTCGTATTTTCTGACTCTAACATCAAATGTTTCTACTTCAAAGTTCAGATTCCTTCAGAAAAAAATGAAAATCCTCGTTTTTATCAGTAACAGTGAATTTATTGTGTTTTTAGATTATTTTGGATTATTTCCAGCTAACAGCTCCTCCTTTATTCCGGCAGTTCCAACCCAGGAGGACATGTCCAGCTTAACTCCAGACTCGTCTCCAGAGTGAGACACACACAAACACACATTCTAAATGCATTTCTCATTTTTACTCATTTTCACTTCGTGAAACCGTCATGTGACCGGCGTCATGTGACCATCTCGCCCCTCCCCCAGACTGGCCAAGAGGTCGTGGTTTGGAAATTTCATCAACCTCGAGAAGGAGGAGCAGATCTTCATCGTCATCAGAGACAAACCCCTGAGCTCCATCAAGGCAGACATCGTCCACGCCTTCCTCTCCGTAAGCTTCCTCTTCTGCGCCGCCATCGCCACCATTCATCACACTTAAGCCCATTTTCCACTATTACCTACTCGGCTCAACATGATTTGTCTTCTCCACTAAAGGTACCCGAGCTGAGTAGGTGCTATTTTTAGTACCGTATTTTCTGGACTATATGTCGCTCCGGAGTTTAAGTCACACTAGCCAAAAAGTGCATAATAAAAAAGAAAAATAGATATATAAGTCGCACTGGACTATAAGTCGCATTTGGGGGGAAAATTTATTTGATAAAATCCGAGACCAAGAACATACATTTCATCTTGAAAGGCAATTAGCAATCCATGAGCATGGATTAGCAATAGGGTTACGGTATGCTAATGTAACAAATTCAGCTATGTGAAATGAGTATGTGTCTGCTTTGTTAACGTAACATATTAACAGTTATTCAGGTAACTATAGCATAAAGAACATCGAGCAAGTTTACCAAACAATCAAGTCTAACTCCATAGACGAAGCACCGCTTCTTCTTCTGCGTCGCTAGAGGAACTCGTTCCTCAGTACACGCCCAGAGCACCCTCTTGTGGTTGTCAGTGTGAAGATAATGAACATGTGAAATTCTGTAATACGGTATTTATTTAGTCGCACCCCCTGAAAAACTATGAAAAAAAGTGCGACTTATAGTCCGGAAAATACGGTACCTACCCAGCTGGGGTGCCAAGCATGACCTGGTGGGCTTCATGGTGCATTGAGAGAGGATAAAAACACCAAAGATGACCATCGGACCATCAAGGCCCGAAGTGGGACGAACAAAAAGGACGGAACGTGGTCTAATAAAATGGACGCTAGTCGCTCTGGGTTGGCTACGGAGTTGTTGGAAACTAGATAGACAATTAGAGCGTGTTGTTACTTTAAGCATCTTTTATGTTACTTATTCCTTTGATGGCGTGCTCTAGTTTCCCACGCCCTTGTGTTTAAGCCCCGCCCATGTGGAAGATGTACCCTGGTGCAGTGAGAAACCACCGGGACCCTCCTGAACTGTAGCGTATAGAGCCGATACTGTTTAGTGGAAAAGGGCCTTTTTAGCATGAAGTCGTTTGCTAAAGGCTAACTGGAGCTTCTCCGTGTCCTGGGTGTGACTCCGCCTCTCTCCCAGATCCCCAGTCTGAGCCACAGCGTCATCTCTCAGACCAGCTTCAGGGCCGAGTACAAGTCAAGCGCCGGTCCCGCGGTGTTCCAGAAACCAGTCAAGTTCCAGGTGGACATCACCTACACGGAGAGTGGCGGCGCCACCAAGGACAACGGCATCTACTCAGTGACCTTCACCCTTTTGTCAGGTGATCAATTAACTCCACCCACCTCCATTAGCCTAAGAGGGCGCTAACAGATCAGGCTACATAAGTGGCTCCTCTCTGGTTGCACTTTTTAACGCTGAAATGAATTAAATGGGTCCAGGTTTGTTGTAATACCATTTGCTGCCACTAGGACTTGATCTTTAGTCTGAAGTTTCTCTGGAATAATCTTCATCCCGTCAGGTCCCAGCAGACGCTTCAAGCGTGTGGTGGAGACCATCCAGGCGCAGCTGCTGAGCAGCGGCGACCAGCCCGCCATCCAGCCGCAGTTATCTGGTAAGTGAAACTCCGCCCCCTTCCTGTCTCCCTCCACCAGATCAACCTCCCTCTACCTGCTGGCCCACCTCAGCACAGCCACGCCCACCCCAGCACACAGCTTGACATGCATGATCCTACACATGCACACGGGTGAAACTCGTGGTCAGAGTCCGCACACGTGACCCGACCACACGCCCGCGATCCGGTTAAAATGACACAAACCTTGGTCACACGGGATTGGACAGTTTGGGCTGCCTATAAAGAGATGAAATCAAAATGTGGAAGAAAAGAAAGTGACTGTTCTCTGGTTGTCCTCGTGCCTGTGAACAACTTCCTCTTTTGTGGTCATTTCCGAGATCATGGCTCCCCCCGGTGGTGAATCCTGGTAACTACAGCACATTCGCAGCATGTCTGAGCCGGGTTATCAGCGGCAGCCACATCTGTAACTGTGCCCATGTCACGCCACTTCCTGTCATCTGCTTCAGACCCAGATGCATGCTGGGAGCAGCCTCAGAACCAGTGATAAAGCATGCAGAATGTTCAGGATGTCGTCACCTGCATGTTTGATCCCTATTACTGTTGTTATTACTGCTGCTCTTAATGTTGTTATTACCACGGCGGTGTCTGAACTCCTCGTTCACTGATCTTGGCTCACAGCAGGTCACATGATTCTCTGATGACCTCTCTGATGACCTCACATCCAGATTGACTCCGGAGCCAGTCGAGTAATTTGATTACGATAAAATGAGTTAAATTTATGTGTTATAATATAAAACACTCCCTGCTCATTTGTTTCTTGTTCTACTGCGGCCATAAAAATAGTATCTCCTACTATTTACAATGCATGATGGGATACATGAGTGCCCAATATAAGGACATGGACTCCTCCACAAAGTGACGTAGACCCTACTTAGTGCACTATTTAGGGGGGACTGGTGCAGGATGAAGGTCAGAGGTCCTCCAGTGTGAACATCAGGAGGGTCCCCCTACATGAGCCTGGTCCTGCTCAAGGTTTCTTCCTGGTAAAGGGGAGTTTTTCCTGCCACTGTTGCTGATGCTATATAAATAAAGATTGATTGATTGATTGACAGGACAAAAATAACGTTTAAAGGCTCGAACAAAAACAACAGTCCTGCAGCTCCAACTGATGATGATGATGCAGGTGATAATGGTGATGTGGTGTCCTGAGAGTGGTTAATGTTGTCCATGGTGAGATAGTTATGACGAAGGTGACGATGATGAAGGTGATGATGACGCTGGTGTCCTCTGCTCTCAGATGTTCCTCAGCGTTCAGCTTCTAAATCATCCAAACGTGGTAAGATGAGACCTGGAGCTTTACCGTTACCATAGAAACACACCTGGAGACACCTCACTAACAGTCCCTGCACTAACACCAGTGGGCATGTGTGTGTGTGAGTGTGTGTGTGAGTGTGTGTGTGTGTGTTTTCCTCAACTGTTCAGATTATGGATCTTTAATCAGATAATCTGGCCGGCGGTAAGATGGCGGTGGTCAGGGAGCTGATTGGTCGATCAGGTGCTGCGTATTTTGTGACTGAAGCTTCTAACGAGGGCTGAAGAGTTTTTATAGGAGAAATTCTGAAAATCTGCCAAATCAATTTAATCACGAAGCTGAAACTTGGAAATCGGCTCGTCTCTCCAGTTAGCATGGATGCTAAAGCTAATGCTAATTGAGCTCCCAGCGCTCCTGTTAGCTCTTCAAACCAGCCAGATAAACCCAGAGAGGAGGATTGGGACCGCTTGGGAAAACTCTTCATGTTTCCTGTCGTTTCTCCACATTTTATTCACGTCAAAATCAGATTTTATGACTTGGTCTCCATCCTATTTCTGTCGTTCTCTGATTAGAATCACAGAAATAATGTTCAGGAGAAAAGGTTCGGATCGTTGGCATGTGTCTCGGATCGTCCTCTGTATTTGAAGCTAATGTTTGACCCCCCCCCCCCCCCCCCCCCCCCCCCCCTCACTCATCCCTCCATTGACGCCTCTTCCTGTCGTTAACTTCATATTCATCTGTTTTGTCTCTTTTCTTTTCTTCCCGTCTGTGTAGGCAGCCCGTTGAGTAACTTCTTTGACGTAATTAAACAGCTTTTTTCAGACGACAAGACCCTCCAAGCGTCTCACCCCCCCGGTGCCCCTGTCACGCCTAGCTCCTCCCCTGCCAAGCATGCCCCCAGTGACTCTAAATGCCCCCCTGGCAGCAAAGAGAAAACAAAGAGCGCCGGTGACGCCAGGACACAGGAGCAGCCGTGAGGAGCGCTAGCCCGCTGCTAGCTGTGCATGAGTGCAACGGTCAATGCTAACGTTTAGCTCAGACAGAACCCCCCCTCCCCCCTCCCCGTGACTCTTTCCTAAACTGGGAATGGCTTTGATGCTTTGATCAGTATTTTCCAGTCAGTAGCAGATGTAGCTTGGCTGTCGTGTCGTTTCGGGGTCGAGCTCAGTGTTTGATGTCTCTGCCACCAGGAATCATCCACAGTAACTTTTAACACGGTCGGGTCTCGGCTGATGACCCCCCCCACCGCCATCAGTGACCACCTCCACCCCTCCCCCACACCTCAGTGAGTACAGAAAGCCTTAAGACAGTGATGTTTGTGCACACGCCCCCCCACATGTACAGAATGCACACGGCAACAGGACGCAGGAAACGGACAAGCGGAGGATAAAAACGGCTGGATTGTATTTTTGTTTGTTTGTTTTTTTAAATCTCGGCGGGCGCAGTTTCGTTCCCGCCACGTGTGCCGCGATTCGCGTCGGCGATTTTACTCTGTTGTACAGGTTCAGTCACCTTTTGTATGTATAAAACTGTAGTCGTGATTATGTCGTAGATTATGTTTAGTTTTTATTCCTGTTCAGATTTGGTCACATCAGCCGTTCAGAAACGAAGAATTTAAACCTCCGGGCGATCAGAAGATAATGCTAACAGCCCATAAAGACTGTAAATGTAAGATAGCTGCGTCAATTTACCGCCAAGAAGCCAACTACAGAAGGAAAAGACAGCGTTGTCTGCAGTTGCTATGCTAAGAGCTAACAACATATCCTAATGCTTCAGCTTTTAGTACCTGACACACTATTTCAATGCTAATGGTTAGCGGCTAGGCCAGACAGGAGCAACTAACCAGAAGCGTCTTGACTCGATGATGTGACCAAATCTCACTTTAAAAAAAGAACAACACTTCGTTTTGCACTTTTGAGTGAATCAGGTTCAGCACATTTTCAATTTGGTTTGATATTTAACTACTGTGTCTATTTTTATACTTTTGCTTTTATTATTTATACAAAATCTGTACATTTGGACTGTATTATTTAACATTATTGTTTGTAATTTATTTGCTCACTTGACAAATCAGTTGGGACTTTTGTAAAATACTTTCTGGGAAATGGTTCCCATCATTTGAGAATGTAGACGTAGCCACTTTCAGACCAAACATTCCAGTTTGTTACCAGTTTATTCTTTTTTACTGTTTGCATGTTCAGAGTTTGTCTTTTCTCCTTCTGCGCCGCCCCCCCACGTTTTCCTCCTCTGTTTGTTCGTGCGGAAGAAAGACGAGCTCTTCCAGAGTTTGAGTTAAAAACCCAAATCTGAACTAGTGTCTCAAGACGGTCGATCTGGAGGAAGATGAAGATCATCTGAAGTGATCAGCTGACATTCGGGAATCCGTGAAGATCTGGAGCATCCCCATCCGCTCACACAGGAACCTCCGTCACTCATCCGCTCACACAGGAACCTCCGTCACTCATCCGCTCACACAGGAACCTCCGTCACTCATCCGCTCACACAGGAACCTCCGTCACTCATCCGCTCACACAGGAACCTCCGTCACTCATCCGCTCACACAGGAACCTCTCTGATCATCCGTCCTCAGCAGAGACAAAACTTTAGCAATATTTCAGTGCGTTCCTCCGTTTCTATTGGAGGACTCGAGAGCACACGGAACAGGCGCGGAACACGGAACAGGCGCGGAACACGGGTGCTGCGGTGATGTTTTCCTCATGTGACGTTACTGTGAACAACTTCAGTGCTAAAGGAAATAAATCTGTCAACTTTTGAATAATTTTTAACAGTTCTGTCCGTGTGTGTGTGTGTGTGTGCGATTTCTCCTATCAGCTTGTTTCACACCACTTACACACTCACGTTCCACCTCTGACCCGGCTGATCCTCCAGAATCAGGTATGGAAAGGCTTGCTTTGATTGTTTAATTTGGTTTAATCTGGCCAGATTACCGTCCACGTTTCCCCGTTTGTGGAGGCCCTATGAGCTCACACACGATGCCGAAGGAGGCAGTGAGATTGAGAGAACGGGAACTGGAATTGTGCAGTGGTCATTGGAAAAATAAAATCTGGTTAAAAGTTTTATTTATTTGTTTCATTTGTGCGTTAAACTGTGTAAATATCGCTGTCACTGTTGTTGTAGAGCGAACGCTCTGCCAGAAGAGGGCGCCGTTCACCTGTGAGGAACAGTACCTCACCTAACTCTGACCTCAACCCAACTCTCACCTCAACTTGAGAACCAAGTCTTAATCCTCAAACAGCCCTTTGGATTTGTGAGGACCAGCCAAAATGTCCCCACTTCCGCTAGAATGAGGACGTCGGGACTCGGCGTGCAGCATTACAAGAACGCAAGGACACAAACTGGACTCTGGCTCCATCTAGTGGTCAGACTGGTGACGTTTATTATATTATATTACAATCTAACCGCTTCTGGTGTCGGTTTAGTCATTTTAACTGTAAAATGATTAAAGCAGCATAAAACGGTGCAACTCAAACTTTTAAACCGTCGTAGTGAAGGTGAATTTTTCTGGTTAGAATGAGGAATAAAAGCAGAACCATGTGGGAAAACGGGAACAGGAGGCTGTGACATCACGGCGCCGTGGTTCAGTTGATCCAGGCGTAGCTGAACAGGCTGTTGTTCCTCCACAGCTCACAGCGATCAGCTGAGTAATTCTGGGCGACCCTCAGCCTGTCAGACAGGAGAGCAGTGGCTGATGGGTATTCTGGCCAGCTGCTGTCCATCTTACCTGTCAGACAAAAGGGGAGGGGCATTCGTCACACGCCTGGGCGACGACCGACATGGTCCAAAACATTTCAGAAGCGTCGCAACAAAAACAGGTTGTGCCCTTGAACAAGGCGACCCAGCAAAATGAAGCCCCGCCCCCACGCCTCAGGTTAACATCGGGGTGTTCAAACAGGAAGTGAGCTCACCTGTGGTGGCAAAGGTGACCAGGTGTTGCGTGATGAGACTCTGGAACTTTTCGTCTGCGTCGGACAGTGGCCTCCCCAGAACGACCTCCAGCCCCCTGAAGAAGGACACGACGTCCAGGCTGTGGAAGGAGAAACGGCTGGCGAATGGCAGGAGGTCGCTGGTGGCGTTGACGGGGCCGGACGGCTTGTGGGTCACCAGGTAGCGATACACGGGACTGTCCAGAGCGGCTGAAGGGCGGAGCCACGCCATATTTAGAGCGCTCACACGCCAAAGGCTGCGATAGATCACGTCAGAACGTCACCGTCGGTTTCGCTTACCTGCAGCCTTCAGCGCCAGATCGTTGTTGGGACACGTGACTCTGATGTCGGACGCCATCGTGGCGAAGGAAAGCCCTGGACAGTGGTCCCTGGTGGGGCAGGGGGCGGAGCTTGGGTACAACCTCAACGCCTCCTCCGGGAGGCTCTCAGAGAACGACTGTAGTTTATCTGTGTGGCATCAACCAAATCAATGAATCATCTCATTACGCAATCCTTCCTCAAATCATCCAGAAATCCTCCTTTCAATCATCCGTCAGTCGCGTTGGTGGGTTGCTACGCTGGTTTTGGTCGTTTCCACCATGTTAACGCGGCTCGACGACGCACGTGTCCAATCAGTGACAAAAATAAAAAAAAAATAGTTTTGACTAGTCAAAAATGCTTTTTTTCACTCCACACGCCACGAGTTCAGAAAATACAATTTTTAAAACGGGTCTGCGATATGATAAAAATGCTCATAATCCGATGAATCAGATCAGGCGAATCAGATTTCTTTCAGATTTCTTCTCCGCCCCTCCGCGCCCCGCCCCTTCCACGCCCCGCCCCCAGGCGCTCAGCGCCCCGCCCCCTCACTATTCGACCGTCGACCAGCCTCACCTGTCACAAACCACCTGTAGTCCTCCCACGTCCACATGGAAATGTTTGCTGCTGGCGGGCTGCAGGGGAAAGAGACAGTGAGACGCTGTGATGGTGGCGGCGAGGAGGTCAGCAGACCCGCTCTCACCTGAACTCGATCTCCTGCTCGGTCGTCCCGACCACAAAAGGGACGTCGCTAAACTCTCGTTTCTGCTCCCAGACGTCGAAAGGTGGAGCTTCCAGCACGTATCCATCCACCAGCGCGATGGGCCCGACAAAGTGTCCTCTGAGGGGGAGGTCTGTCAGGTCAGCGCCTGCCCAGGACGGGTACTCGTCCCAGGGGATGGCCTGGGCCAAAACGCTGGAGTCAGTACGGCTAAAACGGCTTTGTTTTACTCAACTGATGCGACCCTCTCCTGGTCATGTGACGCCAGAGGTGTTACGACCTTTGAAGCCTAATACAGCTTATCGTTCATGAACGTTACTGTTAGCTTTGTGCCTCTGGTACATTCTGAAGTCACACGACGTGATTGGACAGTCTATCAGACGTAAGCTAGCGCAGGTAGAGCTAAGCTAACTGGCGGTGATTCATGGATATTAATGAAAACGTACCTGTAGGATCTGACTGATCGACAGTCCTCGCAGACACGTCACGTCTGTGCAGCCCGTTTTCTTAAGGAAAGCCAGGTTGGCGGACTCCGCCTGCTCCAGAGTGGCGTTTAGGATGTAGGAGCCACTCATGTCCACCGCCGCACGGAACAGACCCTTCGCCAGTGGTGATGTCATCAGAGTCCACACCGAAGTCCCACCTTCCCCGGTGAAAACGGGTCAAAGAGGCAAAACATCGAAGAAATTTGGCTTCACGTATGTTAGCCTTGTGTTAGCTTCGCTAACATTAGCGTCATTGAAGTCAAAACACCACGCCGGTGGTTTTGTGGACGGCTTCCAGCTCATTTCTCCATGACTGAAGAGGAAAGTGGCCGACAGGCAACAGAAACTGTGTTGATGTTTGGACTTTGGTATTTCTGTACCTGAACTGTGTCCAAATATGGTGACTTTAGCAGGATCGCCTCCAAACACGTGGATGTTCTTCTGGACCCACTTCAGAGCTGCGATCTGGTCCATGAAGCCGTAGTTCCCTGTGGAGACAATGTGTGGGGGGGGGGTTGGTTTCCAGTGTCCCATTTCTCAGCAGCCCGAACTAAATGTGGCTCTTTTCAGGCAGTGATGGGGGGGGGGGGGGGGACGTAAATGGGCCACGCAGTCAGGAGCACTCTGAATTAGAACGTGAGTGTGGCGATGAAAAGAGCGCATCACGCCATCCTTAGATCACACGATGCCCCCAGGTCGCCCGTGGTCGGGCCCAGGATGGCGGGCGTGAGTCAGGTGACTCATCTGGACACGTAGCGATCAACAAACATGAGACTCACGCGCACGTTGACTGACAGGAGCACAAACAGTCAGTAATGAACCGTCTGATTGTGTTTGTGACCAAATGTCGCCGCTGGGTCGCCGCTAACGGTCGCTCAAAATTAGAAGAGCGTGATAAAGAAGGCGTCTCCGAGCTCAGGAGGGCGGAGCTGCAAACATCCACACGAGTAACATCTAAAACTGAAGCGGAGTCACCCGATCAAGCCTGACGGTGACACTGCCCCCTGCTGGCGTGACGATCGTGACAGACTGACCTGACGTGTTGGTAGGAGAACCTTCGCTCAGGAGCTTCAGGGCCATGAAGCCGAAGGCGTTCAGTCTGTAGTTGAAGCTGACATAAACCATTCTTGTGTCGGCGGCGAGCTTTTCCGTGGGCGAATACTGCGGCTCCCCTCCACTCAGCATCAGGAGGTAACCCCCGTGGATCCAGACCACGACGGGCAGCTTGGCGCCCTGGCTTAGCGTGGGTGTCCACACGTTGAGGAACAGACAGTCCTCCTGGCCGATCACTCTCCCATCCTTTGACAGCGGTCTCACCTGAGGGCACGCGCTACGGAAGCAGCCGGCGTCACTCACCCCGCTGCTGCACACGGGCTCAGCAGGAGGGGCCCAACGCAGGGGCCCCACGGGTGGAGCGGCGTACGGTATCCCTTTAAAGGAGTAGGCGCCGTCTTTCTGCAAAATCAGCACATACGTCGTGCAGCAACTGTCCTTTAGCGTCCCTGCGTAACCAGTTCATCAGAGGTGATGTTTTGATCTATATTAGCGTGTTTGGACTCACGTGGCGTCCTCTGAAGTCTCCACACTGTGTTGACACGCGGGTCATACCTGGCGGCAGCGTCTTGGCCTCGTAGCCCAGGTAGACGGCGAGACAGAGGAGGGTGGCGACGGCGAGGCAGATGAGGAGGATGCAGCGCCTGGAGAGCACCTGCAGGGGGCTCACGTAGTGGCGATGGCGAACATACTGCTCCTCGTCCTCGTCCTCGTCCTGCACCAGGTAACGGTACTCCGCCCTCTCTGGGGCGTTGAATGCGTCCTCACTCATCTCGTCTCTGAGACAAGAAAAAGAAGGACATCATTACTGAACATGCATCATCGTCAACAACCAACTTCCCAAACACTCTATGTCTCTATGGCAACAACAGACGCCACATGGACACGTGGTCATCAACCAAAAGTCATTTCATATGTGAAGCTTCCAACAAGCCAAGGCTGAGCCAAGGTGAGGTGTACCTGCAGGGTGAGGTGTGCCTGCAGGGTGAGGTGTGCCTGCAGGGTGAGGTGTGCCTGCAGGGTGAGGTGTACCTGCAGGGTGAGGTGTACCTGCAGGGTGAGGTGTGCCTGTAGGGTGAGGTGTACCTGCAGGGTGAGGTGTACCTGCACGGTGAGGTGTACCTGCACGGTGAGGTGTACCTGCAGGGTGAGGTGTGCCTGCACGGTGAGGTGTACCTGCAGGGTGAGGTGTACCTGCACGGTGAGGTGTACCTGCAGGGTGAGGTGTACCTGCAGGGTGAGGTGTACCTGTAGGGTGAGGTGTACCTGCAGGGTGAGGTGTACCTGCAGGGTGAGGTGTACCTGCACGGTGAGGTGTACCTGCAGGGTGAGGTGTACCTGCAGGGTGAGGTGTACCTGTAGGGTGAGGTGTACCTGCAGGGTGAGGTGTACCTGCACGGTGAGGTGTGCCTGCAGGGTGAGGTGTACCTGCACGGTGAGGTGTACCTGCACGGTGAGGTGTGCCTGCAGGGTGAGGTGTACCTGCACGGTGAGGTGTACCTGCAGGGTGAGGTGTACCTGCACGGTGAGGTGTGCCTGCAGGGTGAGGTGTGCCTGCAGGGTGAGGTGTGCCTGCACACTGTCGTGTGCCTGCAGGGTGAGGTGTGCCTGCACACTGTCGTGTGCCTGCAGGGTGAGGTGTGCCTGCACACTGTCGTGTGCCTGCAGGGTGAGGTGTGCCTGCAGGGTGAGGTGTGCCTGCAGGGTGAGGTGTGCCTGCACACTGTAATGTGCCTGCAGGGTGAGGTGTGCCTGCACACTGTCGTGTGCCTGCAGGGTGAGGTGTGCCTGCACACGTAGGACTCCTACGACTGACAAAACCTAAATCACTCCTGAGCAGTGACAGTGTGGAAAGTTTGCAGCGACGGTGGTGGGTCAGTGCAGAGCTCCCTAAAGGGGCCCCAACACCACCACTGGCTCGAACTCCCAGTGCTTCTTGTGTAAACAAAGTGAGAGTGAAAATGAAAAAAAATTTACATCTGTCTGGCAGTGAGAAAGGAAAGATGAAAACAGGAAGAGCAAAGAAAGACAAGAGGATATTGTTCAGTAGTGCAGCTAGCACATAAGCTACTTTAGCTTAGAAGAGCTGAATCTGTATCTCAAAACCTTGCAGTAACAGCGCTGGCAATCAGCTAGTTTACTCAGAGAACTCACTGAGAATTAACAAAGTTGGACAGAATTCTCTCCATAGTTATCACATTTATGCTAACATAGCATACTAACACATGCCAGGGGCCCCAGACATGCTGTGATAATGATTATTTTAAATAGTGATTATTTTAGCTAACGTCCACTGGAACAGCAACATGAAGATGCGATGTTGTCAAAAATATCATGTCAGCTACAAAATGACTGGTCACATGACCCTGTGCAGTGGCCAAGAGCGAAAGGTGCAAACTGGTACCAAACTGGACCAGTTCAGATGAAAATCCAGTTTTCCTGCAGAACTCTAAGAAAAAAGACGAATAAAAAAAAATGCACAGGCAGCATGGCTTCTGTCGCCAGTTATGGTGATTACCTCCACCAAGCTTATGGGACATTTATGTTAGCAAAATGAAGAAATTATGAACAGATTTTAATATAGATTTTTTTTAGAGATTCTGATATTTAACAGATCAAAGCCAAGGTTCTCTCATAAAGCAACCTACTGCTATTCTATATAACTTTGTATCTATATAGTTATAGACACCCACTGTATTCTGAAGACAAGTTTTCGGTATGAGCTCCAAATATGGTCGAACATGCCGGTGTTACAGAGGGAGAGGAATAGCGAACAATAGGCGGAAAGAAGTTCACACATTCGAGCACTTTTTTATAGTAGTGCGAGCCGACCTGGTTGTTTATTAAAGTTTATGGTTTGAGCGCGCTCCCAGGCTCTGTGGAGCACTCTTTCCACCATGAACGTCGGCTAGTAACGCTTTAATTTCCAATAGAAATCAAAGAGACCACTGTTTACTCACCATGACGCGTCAGGACGGGGCGCACGCAGAAGTTAATAGCAGCAAACTATGACGTCTTGAGCTGCCAGGGGCGGGGCTGCGCCGGGGGCGGGGCCTCGTCGGGGGCGGGGCCGGAGGTCTCGCAAGAAACATCCGCTCCGAAAAGGGTCTTGGTGGGCGTGGTCTATGCGTGTACGCGCGTACATTGAACCGTCTAACTTTAAACTGCTGTTTAAAACTTACCTATAAAATGAAAAAGGTTAAAGTCTGCGGTTTTTTATTTTGTTTTGTTTTATAAAAATTTACTCTTTTAATGCTGTAATACTATTTTACTCTCAGTCCGTCAGACTGAGTTTGGTCCTGTTTGTTAGAGTTGTAGGTTTAAACTAAGATGAATGAGGTCAATGTCAGAATTTAGCTCAAAACCAGCAAAAACAGGTTAGAAGAAGACCAACCTCAAACATTTCCTGAAGTGTCCCAGAGGAAACTATAGCAGCTGATTGTGCTTCAGCAGCAGAGGCTGCTACCATGATGGACCTTCTCAGGAGTTCCAGCCTGAAACATCTGCAAACTCCAATCTAGAAAAGCTCAAACTGAAATGAAAGCACCCTCATCCTCTCAGACAGAAAAGTTACACCATCGTGCTGAAATCCTTCTGGTGCTTCTGCTGCTCAGAGGGGTGAGGTCAGAGAGCAGAGCAGAGCCGCTGCAAACATCTGCTGTTTCTCAGGTTAAATGGTCTGGAATCGCCCTGGAGTTGGGTCTGAGCTCATCAGCACTGACAGACATCGTGTGGACGTTGCTATGGGGACCTGCATTACAATTAATGCGGGTCGTCATAGCAACCAAAAGAACACTAATCTTGCAGGAACCAATTTTGCTGATGTTTGAGCAGATGGGATTATGAACCTCCTCACCTCAGCTCCTGCTCACGATTGATGAGTGATTAAGAGTCTTTATGAATTCAGGAAAATTAAAGAATCAAAAAAGAAAAGGCTGATCTGAAGTTACAGACATGGAATGATTTCATAAATTCTTCCTTTAAACATGATGAACACGATGGATCATCTGCTGCCAGATAATCATCATCATCCCACGTTAGATACAGTAGATCCCCCAAAATGGGCCCCAAAGCACCCTACAGTATTGCATCATCATCCACCATCCATCCATCCATCATCATCCATCCATCCCTCCATCCATCCATCCATCCATCCATCCATCCATCCACCATCCATCCACCCATCATCCATCCATCCATCCATCCATCCATCCATCCATCCACCCATCATCCATCCATCCATCCATCCATCCATCCACCCATCAGCCATCCAT